>NC_049913.1:17954123-18014975 GCF_001411555.2 Juglans regia | reverse complement strand
GAGGAGGGCGAGCCTGAGGAGACGGCTCCGCCCGAGGAGTGATCTGGGATCACTGGTTATTGTTATCTTATTTTACCCTTTGTATTTTTGGGACATGTGTTAACTTTATTTTGGATGACTGTATAACTGCTTTTAAAACTTTACTGATGTTTACTTGTATTTAAATTCTGGTACTTAGTTGACTAATCCGCTGCGTTGTTGTTGTACACCGTTGCATGTACACACACTTGGCACTTTCGTTGGGATGTGTGACCGTGTTGTCATCATCCCGGCGTCTCGATTCCCGTGTTTTCCTTACATGGGGGTCGGGGGCGCCACAGGTGGTATCAGAGCAGTTCGGCTCTGGGTAAAACCACATGTCCCATAGGTGCAGTACCAGAAAGTTTTAAAAGTTGTGATTTGAAAATTATTTAATTTAAAGTTTGTGGTTTTATTGGTTTTATTTAGTTATTGTATATTACTTGTTTGTTTATTTATTTTATTGATTTATTTTATGGTATGTTATTTTATTGTTTTAATCATTTTATTGTGAGCTACTTCATTGATTTTATGCATTTTGTCGTATGCTATTTTATGTATGAAATTTTATTTGATATGATTTGATTTTGTTTTGTTTTGTTTTGTTCGGAATTGAAAGGCGGGTTAAGGATTATGCTATGACAGGAGATGGTACGATTGAGAAGGCCATTGTTAGGCTTGAATATTTGATGTAGTAGGCTTGAACTCTTGGTGATTGGTTTGTTTTAATATCGAGGCTCGAACATCATGGTCAGGGTGAACTTTTTGGAGTAGGAATTCGAATTGCTGCTAAGGAGGGGAATAATTTTAAATTGCTTAGGATAATTAAGGTCTTAGGTTCCGTAGAATTTATGTAATGAGTTTTTGGGGTAGGAGGTTGTAAGTTCAACAAATTTCAAGGTTAGATTTATGATAAGTTCATCTGAGGTTTGAGGCTTCATAGTTTTTAGGAAATAAGTTATGAGATTTAAGGTAGTAGGTTCAACAAGCAATTAAAGGATTACTTAGATTAGAAGTTTTCGATCTTGCCGACCTTGATAAGCAATTTGATAACATTTGGGGTTTTAGAATTTACAAGTTTTATAGGGTGAATGTTTTAGATTTGAGGTCATCGATTTTAAGGATTTCGGAAAATGATTTTATTTTGTTTAAGGTTTTAGAATTACAAAGTTGAAGGACTGAATTAAAATAGGATTGATGAGAGTTGAGTTACTGATATGAGAATTTTTTTTAGGATAATTTCTTTGGAGACTGAAGGGAATTATCTAGTTCGTGTATTTTCTGAGGATTGAGGATGTTGATCTAATTCGAAAGATTATTGCTTTTAGCTCGATGTTTCAGTGATAGGTTGAGGATTTAATCTGTATCAATTTTAAGGATAAGAGATGGTGCAGATTTAGGAAATGATTCTTGTTGATTTCGAGGATATAGGTCTAGTGATGGAAATGGTAATGATGATCATCTGCACGTTTGGAGGATTATTGGTTTTGGCTAAGGGTGCGTGACATTGATGTATAGGAGTGGTGAGTGGTTATGGATTTCGGAGAGTATAAGTCCTAGTCTCATTTTGGTTGGAGGAAGAGACTTTGGTAGGTGTTGGAGAAGAGTTGACACAATAGTGGTAATTTAAGAGACCTTGGCTTGGAGGTTTTGGTGAGTTGATCGAAGTGTGCAGTTGAAGTGGGTTACTCAATGAAGCATGGTTGGGAATAGTTATTGTGATTATCTTCAGGAATTAATTGTGACTTGAGGTCACCTAGGAATTTAAATTTTTGAGGTTATACTTTCTTTTGGAAATTGAGCATCCAGTTGGTTGAATTAAGGACATTGTTATTTAACCGGAAGAGAGATTGTTGGGACATCATGTATGGTGTATGATAAGATCTTCGAAGTTGAACCTTAGGTATCAACAGTGGATAAGATGATCAAGTATGCGGTTAATTAAGCATTAGGATCCTTGGGTGCTTTGCAATGACTTTTGGTGGATTGAAGATTTGAGCAGTATGGTTTGCCTTGAGGTTTAATAGTGATGTACTATTGAAGGAACTAGCTGTGTGTTAATGCTAGCTTGTAGGAGTAGAGATAAGTGGGTGAGTTACCAAGAAGGTTTTGATGATGTTTTGGTGTAGTCTATGGTGGTTCGTAGTGAGTTTAGTCACCGCTAGATTAGATGTTGTTCAGAATGTAAGTGATGTATTTTGGGTTGAGATTGCTTATTTTCAATTTGGGAAGCTGAGGTTGTTTGAGTTTGGGTTTCTGTCAATGATCATGGTTGTATTTTATGGTATTGATTTTGATTAAGGTTGCGAGAGTTAATTGAGGAATTTGAGTTATAATTCGTGGTTTTTGGAAAGGGAGTATTTTTCTACCAAGATGTGATAAGAGTTTTTGGTCAATAGGAATGGAGCTACCTTGTACTTGATGGTGTTAGTTTCATGAGGACATAAGTTTTATGCATGTGGCGAATATCAGAGTGCGCAGCAGGAGCGTGGTATTTTTGGTTGTAGTCAGGAGTTCAGATTGTGCTGATTTTGGGGAATTAGTGGTGACTTGAATTTTGACAAGATACTTGTAATTGAAGTTTAATAATTTAGTTGTGCAATTTGTTATTGATGGTTAGCTTTGGAAGTGGCTATTAGGTTACCAAAAGTAGAATTCAATGGAGGTTTAGAAGTTGTAGCATAGGTGTTGATTTGGAGTTGGCGGCAATAGTTTTTGCTCTTAAGATTTGGCGGCATTATCTGTATGGTGAAGCCTGTGAAGTTTTTACTGATCACAAGAGCTTAAAGCATCTGTTTACTCAGAAGAATCTCAATATGAGACAGAGACGGTGGTTAGAGTTGATTAGCGACTATCAATGTGAGATCGAGTATCATCCAGGAAAGGCGAATTTAGTCGCTGATGCTTTGAGTAGGAAATCTCAACAAGTGGATGAAGCAGAGTCATCGGATTTGGACTCTCTCCTTTGTGGAATGAGGAGACTTCTTATCGAGAGTTCACAGCAAGAGGAATTGTTATCGTCAGTCTTGGATGTCCGAGTAGTGGATTTTGAAGAATTGAAGACTCTTCAAAGAAGGGATCCTACATTGTTAGCTATCAGGAAAAGAGTCAGGAAGTCTAGAGGACCCTTGAATTACAGCTTGGATAAGGATGGTATTCTTCGGTTTCGGGATCGTAGAGTGATTCCCCGAGATTCTGAATTTAAAGAGTGGATTTTGGCAGAAGCCCATGCGGCTCCTTATTCAGTTCATCCAGGAAGCACGAAGATGTATCGAGATTTAAAGAGGAATTTCTGGTGGGAAGGAATGAAGTTGGACATCGCTTTGTTTATTGAGAAATGTGACACGTGTCGTCGAGTAAAGGCTGAGCATCAAAGACTTGCTGGTAGACTTCAAACTCTCCCTATTCCTGAGTGGAAGTGGGATGATATTTCTATGGATTTTGTTGTGGGTTTATCGAGAACTCCTAGTGGGAAGAACTCAATTTGGGTGATTGTGATCGGTTGACCAAGAGTGCCCATTTCTTGCCTGTTAATAATACTGACTCTTTGGGTAAGTTGACTCGATTATATGTCAAGGAGATAGTGCGTTTGCATGGAGTACCCAAGAGTATCGTGTCAGATCGGGACCCGCGGTTTACGTCCCATTTTTGGAAGAGCTTGCAGGCAGCTTTAGGCACTAAGTTGAAGTTTAGTTCTGCGTATCACCCTCAAACAGACGGTCAATTAGAGCGTACTATTCAGACTCTAGAGGATATGTTGCGGTCTTGTGTCACAGAATTTCAAGGAAGTTGGGAGAATCATCTACCGCTTATTGAATTCTCTTATAATAACAGTTTTCATTCCTCCATTCAGATGGCCCGTATGAAGCTTTGTATGGAAGGAAGTGTAGATCGCCCTTGTGTTGGGATGAAGTCGGCGAGAGCAAATTGTTTGGGCCTGAGATAATTCAAGAAATGAAGGATCAAGTTCAGTTTATAAGGACTAAAATGGCGGAAGAGCAAAGTCGCCAGAAGAGTTACACAGATATAAGCAGAAGAGACTTATCCTTTGAAGTAAGTGATTGGGTTTATCTTAAAGTCTCTCTTATGAAAGGCTTTAAGCGCTTTGGTAAGAAAGGAAAGTTTAGTCCAAGATATGTTGGCCATTTTCAGATCGTAGAGAAGGTTGGGCTTGTTGCTTATAGAGTGGCCTTGCTGGACTATTTTGGGCGGTATGTTCTTAGTCTGCTCTTAGTTGAATCTTATTCTTGTCTTAGTCTTAATGTTGACCTTGCCAATTTCGAGGACGAAATTTTATTTAAGGGGGAGAGGATGTAACACCCCGTATTTTAGTGTATTTTTACTGAATGAATTATTTTTATGGATTCAAAATTTATTCTCTTATTTTAAAATTATTGGATTTTTTAATTGGGTTATTTTTAGGATTTTTAATTTGTTGAAAATTATTTTTATGTGCTTTCTTAATATTTATTTATTGTTATGCATTTAAATTACTTTTAATATTTATTTAATTATTGTGAGATTTAATTATTTCAAATTGATTTTACCATTACGTTTAAATTATTTTACTTAATTTGTGGTTTTAAAATCATTTCCGTTGGATCATTTTCGTGACCCAAGTTATGAGGACTGGACCTCATTTCTTTCCCTCTATTTTTCTCTTTCCTCTCTTTCTTCTTTTCTTTTTCTCTTTTTCTTTCTTTTTCTTTCTTTCCCGCTGCTTTCCCCCCCCGTGCGCGAGCTCTCTCTTTCTCTCTCTCCCCGTGCGTCCGTCCACCTCCCAGCCCAGCCGCCGTCGCGCTGCCGTGCGCGACACCGCCCGGCCGACTAGCACCCCTTCCCTCCGGCGACCTCACCCCCCAAATCCCAGCCCCTATCTCGCCGCCGGTAGCCCACACGCACCCTCCAAAGCCGCGGCCACCTTTCGCTCCAGCGCCGCCGTCGCTCCACCTCCGGCCACCATCTTCCTACCACTTCATCCCCGACCTCTTGGCAACCCTTTGGACCCAACCCCAGCTCCGATCCGTCACCGGTGAAGCCACACTAAGTCCATTTCCGATTTCGACTTTTTGGCCTTAAAACCACCCTTTGCGCCGCCACCCACGGCAAACCACCACCACCATTGGCTTCACCGACCTCTCTAGGCCCTACCCTACCATTTTGGGGTCTTCGTTTGTCTCCGTTGAAAAGTGGGTATTTGTGACCCACGGCCACAGTGTATTTTACACTGTGGTGTTGCTCAGACGTCGCCTTTTTCAGCTTCGTGATCCTCCGGAAATTATCTTATAGCGCTGTAAGTATTTCTCCAAAGAATTCTTGTGAATTTAATGTATTTTTGCACTAACGCTTTTCACTGTATTTGTTTGACATGCCGGACTGAGTCCGAGGAGTACGGGGGTCGGATGGATTTATGATTGGAGTTGTTTGGGTTGGTTTGATTGGATTGGTTATTGGTTATTGAGGAATGTGGATTTGTGTTGGTACATGTGCATATCATTATTTCATGCATGATCATGTTTGTAAAGGAAAACTGGGTTTTCGTGTATTGCATTCATGTTCATGTGTTTATGAAAACTGGGTTTTCATGTGAGAATGGAATTTGGGTGCGTGCGTATCACGACCCCAAGCCGAGATGGGGCATTATCTCGGTGGAGCTCCTCTGGTTACTCGGGAGCGGAATAAACTGAGTAACGTCCCCTGGATTGTCGCTGGGCGACAATGGGATCGGACGAGAGATTCGTGCCGACTCCGTGGTCCTTCTGCTGGCGGGGACTAGAGGATGTCTGGCCATGTACGCGCTGGGCGCGGAACTGGGCATCGCTCGTTGCGTAGTGGGTGCTCGGCCATGTACGCGCTGGGCGCGGAACTGGGCATCGCTACGAAGCCAGGACGTGCGGATGGTCCCTAGGGGAGGCCATGGTGCATAGGGTAATTGACGGATTAAATGGACTATTTTCTGGGAAAATAGTGTGAGTTGGATTTTGTGTAAATCATTTTCTGGGAAAATGTTTTACGGATTATTTTTGGGCCAAATGGGATTTTGGCGTGTGTTGGAAAATTATCATTTTCGGGGAAAATGATGTTTTGAGGAAAAATGCATATTTCATCATATGCATGCATGTTAGTTGTATTAAATGCATTTTATTCCTGAGATTATTTTTGGGTTATACTTACCTGCGGTACCATTTTGTGGTAACGCAGATTTTGATGCAGATGAGGAGGAGGAGGGCGAGCCTGAGGAGACGGCTCCGCCCGAGGAGTGATCTGGGATCACTGGTTATTGTTATTTATTTTACCCTTTGTATTTTTGGGACATGTGTTAACTTTATTTTGGATGACTGTATAACTGCTTTTAAAACTTTACTGATGTTTACTTGTATTTAAATTCTGGTACATAGTTGACTAATCCGCTGCGTTGTTGTTGTACACCGTTGCATGTACACACACTTGGCACTTTCGTTAGGATGTGTGACCGTGTTGTCATCATCCCGGCGTCTCGATTCCCGTGTTTTCCTTACATGGGGGTCGGGGGCGCCACATGAACCTGACCTCCCTCAAAACTCTTTCAATTCTATCTTGCATTTTAAGTCTAACTGACCATATTCCCATAATTTTGCAGGATTTATTGTTTCCTAGAATTACATGTCCCCCATCTAACTCAGTGAATGTCTCAAGCCAATCTTTAATTGGACACATATGAAAAGAGCAACAGAGTCCATTATCCACTCTGTTTTTTAATCAACCTCTCTCACTATAAGTACCACAGCACTCTCATACTCCTCTAAAACCACAAAAGCATCCCCTACCTCTTTAAGCTTATTCCCAATGTTTGTTCTCCTATTAGGGAAATCTTTCTTAAAGTGCCATTCCTTGTGACAGCGAAAGCATTTAAACTGTTTTCCCTTTGACTTGGACCTAAATTTCTTGTTTTCATTCTTGCCCCTTTTTTCTCTCTTTTTTGTTCTACCTCTGACAGTCAAGCCCTCCCCATGATTTAGTTTGGTATCTCCTTTGATCTGTAGTTCCCTAGTGTGAAGTACGGATTGTACTTCATCTAGTGTCAGGGAGTCTCTACCATACATCATGGTTTCATTTAGGCATAGGTATGATGAGTCCAAAGAACTTATCAAGAGGATGGCCTAATCCTCATCATCCACCTTAAAGTCAATATTTGTTAGGTCTAGTATAATTTTATTGAACTCATCAAGATGCTGCCCTATTGGAGTTCTAGAGGCCATCTTGAAAGTATAAAGTTTGGTTTTCTTGTGTAGTCTGTTAGCTAGGGATTTGCTCATGTACAAATTCTCTAATTTTGGCCATATACCTGCAACAGTGTCCTCACTAGCCATTTCTCTCAGGACCTTATCCCCAAGTGAGAGAATTAGGGCTCTATGGGCCTTCTAGTGGATGTCCTTATGGACAACCCCATTTTCTTCCTCTTTCGAGGAAGAACTCTTTTGTCTCTCACCAAGGAGGGCATCCTGCAGTCTATGTTGGACTAACAGTGCCCTCATTTTGATCCTCCATAAGTCAAAATTGTTATCCCCAATTAACTTCTCTATATCAAACCTCATGGTCTCCATGAATCTAAGCTCTAGATACCAATTGTTTCATAATTGTTTTAAAAAGAATACGAATCAACAAGAATATAAAACAATTATGAAAAAGAAACAAGAAAATATAAATTGTAAAGCGAATAAGAAAGAACACAACCGATATATGTGGTTCGACCCTAATGGTCTACGTCCATGGCAGGAATGGCCGCAGAGATCTTTATTGATGAACAATACTTCACAACGAAGCCTTAGTACACCTTAGAGTTACAAATCCCTCTCTTTCTACTAGAAATCGCACAGATTTATTCTCCAAGAGAAAACCCTAGAAAACCCTAAGAATCGCCCCTCTCTGCTCTCTAAACAATCGTAATATACAAAGAATGAATGCCCTAGGGTTTACAACGTATAGTAATGAATATATATGGTACAACAGATGCAAACCCATGTGGCAATCCAGCGGCTCAACTATTTACTCCTCAGATGAAGTCACGGGCCTCTCACGTGATCAAGCAGCTCAACCTTATTCACTTCAAGGGTCCAAATTGTGCCACATCAGATCCACTTATTCACATAAGAATAAAACACATTAGTAAGTAAATGGCAACAAATAAATGTATTGACATACATGTTACACACCTAATAAAATGCTTACATAATATAATTTGATTTGAAGAGAAGTTTTTAAATTTAAATCTTACAAATCAAATCTTACCATTTAAGTTATGTGTATGGATAGTGTGCTGATCTACACACCAATTTTAAAATAGAATAACTCTTGCAAATTAACCCTATAATTTAAGGAACAACATTGTAAATAAACCTACAAACATGCATGGTTTCATATGATATATTATATCTATTTTATAATAAAAAGTCATCTCAATACATATGATCAATTTATATATTTATTTTTGTAAAATCTCATTGTAGCGGCTAAAAGTTTTTCCTTATAATTTAAGTAGCGACCTTTGGAACTCCCATTCAGGATTGATTACTAATAGAAAGATCTTCAAAATTAGAAGATGTTAACCCTTTTGGTTGGACCTCGCTAATCAATGACCCTTTAATCCCGTTAACTTGAAATCCGTGACCCTTTAATGCAGTTAAGTGGAAAAAACAAACTGTTAGATATTCTTAAATATTACATACGTTGTTATAGATGTTAGAATGACTCAAGGGCCAAAGATTTTTATATGCCCGTTTATTTATATATATAATATATATATATATATATAAATTCAACTGGTTCTTGATTATTTAAAGAGATTTATAAAAATAGTACTGTTACATCTATAAATAAATTACATAAAAATAATTTTACAAACTGATATGATTTAATTTGATTTATTAGATATTTTACAGTAAAAGTAATTTTATAATCTAACGAATCACATCAATTTATAAAATTATTTTTATATAATCCTTTTATAGCTAAAATATTTTTCTATAAACAATAATCGGACTTGCGTTAACCCCCCCCCCATAACAGCGCTGGGCGCCGGGGCAAATATTGGTGCAAAAGGTTCCAAAATTGTTGAAAATTAACTTAAAAAATATATCTGTAGATTTTGATGGATAATTATTCAATTCCATCTCTTACAATAATATCACTAGTTCCCATAACCTTTCGAGTTCCTAACTACATTAATATTACCTTTTACAAATCATATATGATCCTTTTAAATCTTTTATGAAAAATTCTAATCAGCAACTCTATATCATATATCTGTTTTTATTTTTTATCTTTTTATTTTTTTCCTCAATAAATATGTAGTGTAAAACTGATGATCAGTAGAAGAAGTCATTAATTCTTTATATATCCTCTCATTACGAGTAGGGGTGTTCATCTGGGTTCCAGGTATACCCAGACTGGGACCTGAGTTTCAAACCTGGGCCGGAACCCGAACTGGATTGGTCCGGTTCAAACCCGAGCCAAAACCTAGATGGATTCGAGTTTTTGAAACCCAGAAATCCAAGTTCCGGGTTATACCCGATTTTTTTTTTTTTAACACTAAAGGTTCATATTTAATGTTTTTTACTAAAGGTTCATACTAAAAGTTCATACCCTGATAACTCTTTTTCAAGTAAAAACCTATATTTTATTAATGTTATTTCAAGAAAAATCAGTTTGCAAGCACAATTCTTTTTATGCAAAAGCCTATATTTATTTAAAAAATTTCAAACCATATAATTATTTTTTATATAAAAGCCTTTATTTTATTAAAAACAATTCTAAGAAGTCAAGTTGGAAAACATAATATTTGAATTCTAAATACTAAATGCATAAATTCATCGATGCATGCATCACAATGCAATCCACTACATATTACATTACTCGTTATTTATGCATTACACTAGAAAATACAAAATTACAATATATAAATTACAAAATCAGTAGCATGTCCATCAATAATTTAATCTCCACACCAAATAGCAAACTTCAAGTAATTGGACTGAAAGAGATCCTGCAAAAACCAAAAAGTTTTGAACAAGGATTATATATATATATATATTTTTAATAAGTAAACAAGGATTATATATACAAGGATTAAGACAAATTCCACTTACTAAATTAAAGATTAAGATGAGAACAAAATCAGCTTTGCTCGATGCTTCTATACAAAGATAAAAACTGCGAGTTAATGACATCATACCCTTAAAATGAAAGCTTAACTATGAGAAATTATAGAAAATTTCTTTATTGAAAGCAACAAAACCTGATTGAAGAGCTAATAGTAAAATCTAGACATTAACTAATTTACCAAATCAGTGAAAAGATCAATCCAAGTCATGTTCGTCATGTGATCCAGAATCTCACAAAATAGAATGAAAATGACAAATTTGAAAATGTGGCTACAAATATATTTATTTCTTGTTGTGCTACCACTATGACTTTTAAAACATATATATATATATATATATATATATATTACTCCATGCTTAAGAAATTGTTAATAAACTTTATATTTTAAAACCAAAAGTCAAAGAAATATGTAGATAATCAAAGTTGAGGGGAAGCACATGAAGTGGTAGGAGATCCAGACTTGATCAGTACTCAGTTCCATTGAATTACAAGAATAAAAGTGCAACTTTGGCCAACTACAACATGTATATTCAACTATTACCTAAAATCCAAGCATAACTTTTTTTTTTTCTCCAAATACACCCACACTAACAAATATTTTGTAGAGTTTTCATTCAAATAGATATCCCTAGACAGCCACTTCTCTTAGCAAAATTAATAAACAAGAACCTAAAACAGAGTTTAGATCCACCACAATAGATCAGGTTTGATCATTATATAATAAAGTAAGTTGTCATGAGAGCCACCTTGAATATAATTTTTTTATATCTCTATTTTGGAGGTTTACCATTATCTTGAATTCTCATGTTAGACCTTATGAAGCCCATTGAAAAACAGACAAGTTTAGAAACTTTCAAACAACCATATCCAATGGTCATCTTTATTCAAAACTATATATGTTTTACACTGGATAGAAGCCATACTTCTAAAACATACTCAACATATTTTTGAAGCCAACCCACCTCTCAATGGCCTTAAAACTTATTGGATTCGATACCCACGGCTCTAACATTTTGCAGCTAAACAGAATTGTTATTTATTTTTCCTTTTATATACATGGCAACAAACCCAATCTTCAAGTGCGTAGAAAAATGTTTATTTATTTTTCCTTTGTTCAACTAAACAGATCTAACCCATAAAAATACTCCTCAAACATTTAAACATTCTCATCAAAACAAACTCAAAATCAACAAACAGATAACAAAAACGTAAACCCTCAAAAACTTAAAAAAAAAAAAAAAAACCATGTTTAACAAAAGAGAGCAGATCTAGAAAAATAACGGCATACACTCTATACCTACATAAGATTTGTCCAAAGGCATTGCTCATAGATCGAGAGACACATAGAGAGAGAGAGAGTTACCAAAATCAAAGAGAGAAGAGAGACTTATCGAAGTGAGAGAGAGAGCAGAGATACTTACCGAAGTGAGAGAGAGAAGAGAGACTTACTGATCAGAAGTCCGGCCAGCTGCGACGATGAGAGAGAGAGGCGGTGGCAAAACTTGAAAGAGAAGGCTAGGGTTTCAAACTTTCATGGCTCGAGGGGGAGAGAGAGAGAGAGAGGAGAAGTGGGATACGATTCAGCCAAAGGGTTGGGGGGGCGGGCTTAGTTAGGCTTAGTTTTTTATTATTATTATAATCGGGTACCAGGGTTAAAATCCGGTACCCGGATGTAATACTGTAACAGGCCCAGGTTGGGCCGGTTAGGAGTGATGTGGGTTCCGGCCCGCATTGTATCCTAGCCGGAACCCGTAACTGAAACCCGGTTATCCAGGTTCCAGACCGAGCCGGATAAAAATCCGGCCCGGATGAACAATCTTAATTACGATTCAATGCCCATAAAAGGAGTCTTTATGATCATGAGCTAGCACGTGACTAATAGCAGATGTGATATGAATAATAAAAAATATTGGAATCCGTTGCTCTATTTTTAATCTTAAAACACGTTCCAGAATCTCCTATCAATCCTAAAATAAGTTTATGTTCGCTTGTTCTACAACGTCAAAAAACATTATCCGTATGACATTTTCAATTCGGTGTTAGTCACTCTAATTAATAACCTCATCGACTACTTTGTTCATTATCATGTTAGCATATAATTGATGGATCATCACTCAAGAATATGAATTGCAATCTATGTTATGTTTTATGCTCTGATAGTTGGTCATTTTGTTCTTCAAATGCCCTTAATATATGACACACGGCGTAAAAGTCTGGAAGCTTGTTTGGGTTGGTTTGAAAAGTGTTTGGCCATAGCTGACATCATGGCCGTCATCAGTAAGTGCAATTGGTGGGGACCATGATCAGAGCCTTGATGATGTGGCATTCTAGGATTGACCCAAATAGATGGCATGTGTCATTGACCTATGGTGATGTGTACAAGATTGCCAATAGTGTGATTCCATTTCGGTCTTAACTGTTGTACGTGTTTGTCACTCACACGTGGTAGACGGGAGGTTTTCATCTAGGGGTGTAACCACACTATAATAAATAAGGTCTTTTGGAACCAAAATTTTTATCCCAAAAGACTGGCATTTCGTCCTAAATTATATTTTGGGACAAAAAAAACTATCCCAAGTTCGTCCCTATAAAACTGTCCCAAAAGGTATTTTGGGACGAAAATCACAAATTCGTCTAAAAAAATATCTTTTGGGATGAAATTAAGCTGGATCGTTTGATCGCGTTTGAACGGATTTTGGATGATTTAAATTCATCTCAAAAATTCGTTTGAACGACGTAAATAACATACGAACAATGAGGAACTGTTCGAACGGGTATTTCATGGCCGATCAATTGATACCAGTCCGTTCGACCAAATACACATGAAGAAACGATTGAACAAAAAAAATTGATGATCGAACGCAAATAGTGAATTGCCTATTCGAATGGTGCGCAATTTTTTACCGTTCGAACTCTAACTTGAGATGTTCGAACGGTTGTGTCCAATTTATATATGCTCGAACGTTTGATGAGAGTTCGAATGGTTATTATTTTCTTGGACAATACTAATTTAAAACCAAATAGATATTTATATTTCAAAAATACATTACAAATTGTTCAATATAAATAAAATTAATCTAATAAGTCAGAACTAAATAAATAAAATATTAATAATACTAATAAAATTATCAGTACATGATATATAATTGTTCAATATGCAAAAGCACTTCTAATGAAATTTAATTGTTTGAAGGCCTGAATTGTTGCATAAGTATCTGCATTTGAAGCTGCATCTGTCTTTGTTGTTATTGCATTTGGAGTTGCATCTCTCTTTGTTGATCTTCTTGTTGTTTTATGCGCATGTCCATGTCTGCTTGTTTCGTCAATTGAGCCTCTAACTCCTGCTGTTTTGCCATCAATTATTCGATCTAGAATTTGCATTCTCTAACGCAATGACAGTAGTGCTTGACGTTGATGAAGAGCCTGAAGGTTTTACACAGAGACCCAAACCCCTCCAAATAGCCTGAACGTTGACCCAGAACTTGTGTAAAAATTTCAACATCACTTGTTGATGAATTATGATTTGATGCAGCTTCAGCACAGAGAACAACCATTTTATCCTACACACAACATCTAAAATTAATATTGACACAATAATTTAAATATGGTTAATTAAAAGAAATTATAATACTTACATAATTCTCACGAGCATCGGGATGAGTCCACTCTCGATTACTATTAGTATGTGATGCAGCATATAATTTTGTTAGATCATAATTGGTGTCTAACTATTTCTATAATAGACATTGTTAAGATATAAGGTCTATATTAAAAACAAACTATATAGAATATAAAAAAATTAAAAAAAATACATCACCAATTTATGAGAGAGGCGATGGAAAGATCTTAAGCCTGTATGATAATGAATTTTTAACTTCGATCTATTCATTTTGTTTATAGAACTTCGCTCCTGTATAGAAGTTGTAAAAATTAGTAAGTGAAAATTAAAAATATGGCACATAAAGAATTCATTTAATTTACCTTATATGATGGATCATCAAACATGTCGCAAAATTTTTCCCATTCTTTAGGTCGGACATCCTGAAAAGGATGCTGGCGTGCATCTTCCTTGTTCTCGTACTTATTGTAATGTTCGTGACACCTCGTCTTATACTTGCGGAATGCATTACACATCAGTTCTTCGACAGTCCTATGCTCCTCTCTCCGACCAAAATTTAGTTCGAAGTCATCATTGAAAAAGTATATACACAAAGATATTATCATTTACAACATTAAATAATATCAATAAAAATTTATTATTTAAATATTACATATCAAACAACGCTTCTTTATAAGCTCTTTCACATATTGCGGAACTTTATGCCATGAACTCATAGCCAAAGGTGTATAAGTCCGTGTAAGAGCACCAACATGCGATGCAAGCCAAGATGCTTGTTGTTCCTCGCCTTCGGTATGTTTGTCAGGAATGTTAACCTTAATTTTACCTACTTTACGATATTTCTCCAATATTATGCCTCTAGTAGTGCCTTGTCTATGACGAGATTGTACTGTTATCTCTATAAAATAATATTAGTTATTTACCTTATATCAATTATCATATACCTTAATTGAAAAAATAAGTATTAGTTATTTACCTTGTTCCGTAGAGTCAGTCTCTAATGGTGAGTCAGACGGAGAGTTAGAAATAGGTAAAGATGGGATGCGAACTTCCTTCCTCTTTGGTGGCATAATTGCGAGATACTGTATAATATGAACACAAAACCGATAAATCATCTATATCAATTTCATCTATACATTCGCTCTCATCATCTGTAGATACTTCAGATGAGTCAACACTTTGATCAACTGTCGTCTCAACTATTTCAGCCTCAATATCTTCCCTATGTAATGGGATCATCTCACATTGTTTCAAATCCACAAATAAGTTAAAAGCAGGTTGACTCTCTTGGTATACTTTTTGAGTAGCGGGATCATCTTCTTCTTCATCTTGTCCCTCCGCCTCAAGGATAATGTCATAAATATTTCTAAGAGAAAACTTTTGTACTACTTGCCATTGATTTCCTAACTGAGGACTTGCCATTGATTTCCTAATTGAGGATCATCTAAATAGAATACTTTAGATGCTTGCGAAGCCAAAATAAAAAGATCATCTTCATACCATTTTTTTGATGTATTAATACTCAGAAAATATTCATCTTGACATTTTCCCATTCAAGGATTGCTTAAATCTCACAAATTACACTTAAATATATAAACCACAAGCTTCCCCACATATCTCATTCCAATTATATCTATGATAACTCCATAGAAATCAACATTGTCTCCATCATGACTCCTTTCGACAAGGACACCACTATTTTGTGTTTTCCTATAAAGTTCTCGATCAATTGTGTGATACCTATTTCTCCGATAAATACATGCAGAATATCGAGCAGCGCGTCTTGAGGGGCCACACTCTAGTGCATATAGTTCGTTTGATATATTGTTCGGATTACTCACATGCATTTGTACAATCTACATATTAAATAAAGTATGACATTCAATCGTTAACAATCCTCTCTATTTAAAATATGTTAGTGCAAAATTGCAACTGTATTAATGTCATTATCCATTGTTCGAACCATTTTGGGAACTTTTGTTCATGTCTTTGGTCTATATCATTTACTCCCAGTTCTTTTAGCACGTTAATATGATTACTGAAATTAAAAATTACCAACAATAAGTACATTCGTATAATTGTTTAATAAGTAAATTCAATGATTAATTAACAATTAATTTGAACTTACTTCAAGTGGCTCTCTATCTCTAGGCAATTATTTAGCACGTACCACTGAGTTTTCTCGAATTCCCTTCTACACAAATCATAACCACGCTAAGCACTAAGTGGACGTACTTGTTGGAAAAATACAGAAAATCCGTTCTGTTGTCTTGCTTGGTCAACATCAAAGTTTCTTTCCGGCCGATCAAAGCTTGTGTCAATGCCATAAAAGTATTTGGAACAGAATGTATGCCACTCATCATTAATATATGTTTCTGCAATTGATCCTTATGAACGAGCCTTATTACCCACTGTGTGTTTTAATTTTCCAAGAAACCGTTCAATGGGATACATCCATCTATACTGGATTGGTCTTGCAAGTCGAGCCTCACATGGCAAATGAATGACAAAGTGAACCATGATGTCGAAGAATGACGGTGGGTAAATACTCTCCAACTTACACAATATAACTGTAATTTCTCATTCCATACGATCCAAAATTTCTACATTCAACGTTCTAGCACATAAATCTTTAAAAAATGCACCCAGCTCAATTAACGCAACCCGCACATCTCTAGTCAAGATCCCACAGATACTAACAAACAAGATACGTTGTAAAAATACATGATAATCATGACTTTTTAGTCTAGTAATTTTCCAGTCATTTGTTCGCACACACCTTGTTAAATTCGAGGCATACCCGTCTGGTAATTTAATTTTCTGCAACCACTCGCAAAATGTAGCCCCCTTTCATTTCTTGACAATGTATACCACCAAATTTACATGTAAACAGACAAACCACTTTGTTGCAAGTGCATTTCAAGTCTAATTCCCAACCACTTTAGATCTTTCCGTGAGTTTATATTATCCTTCGTTTTACCTTCAATTGACATCAACGTTCCTAACACGTACTCACATATATTTTTTCAACATGCATAACATCAAGACTATGTCGCAATTTTAATGTCGACTAGTAGGGGAGTTCAAAAAATATCTTTTTTTTTCTCCAATTCAACTCATTCGCACTTCATTTTCTCTTCCATTGTTTTTTACCAAAATCATTACTTCCGACATTCACAAACTGTGCAATAATATATTTGCCAGACAAGAATGGTGGAGGGTGCCCCCATTCAAGAGTGCCATCAAACATCCTACCATTTCCACGCCATCTATGGTCACCAAGTAAAAATCGACAATGACCCAGTGTGAGATTAAGTATCACCCTGGCAAGGCTAATATAGTGGCGGATGTGCTAAGTCGAAAGACGCGAAGGGATAATTCCACAGGTTTTGCCTTGGAAGTAGAGTCCTTTCTGCATAGTATGAGAAGGTTGTTGATCAAGGATCTTCCTGCCGAAGTATCCCTAACCGCAGTACAAGAAATTGTACCAACGAAATGGGAAGAAGTGAAGAAGTGTCAGATGGAGGATCCCAAATGGGTAGAAATTCGACGGAAGATAGAGAAGAATGAAGGACTCGAAGGTTTCACCCTAAAAAATGATGGGTTGCTATACTACAAAGATCTGAAAGTTATCCTGGCTGATCAAGAGATCAGGGATAAGATACTGAGGGAAGCACATCAGACTCCATACACAGCCCACCCAGGGAGCACCAAAATGTATCAAGATTTGAAGCAACACTTTTGGTGGGAAGGATTAAAAAGGAACGTGGCGGATTATGTTAATAGATGCTCGATTTGTAGAACGATCAAGGCAGAGCATCAGAGGCCCGTTGGAGATTTACAACCACTCCCAATCCCAGAATGGAAATGGGAGGACATATCCATGGATTTTGTAATTGGATTACCAAGGACCTCAAAGGGAAACAACTCTATTTGGGTCATGGTCGATAGTTTGACGAAAAGTGCCCACTTTTTGGCAGTTAAGAATATCGACCCCATGGAGAAGTTGACTCGGCTGTTTGTTGCCGAAATAGTGCGGCTACATGGAGTCCCAAGGATGATTGTATCTGATAGGGATACACGTTTCACTTCTCATTTTTCGCAAAGCCTTCAAGACGCTCTAGGCACAAAGTTGAAGTTTAGTAGTGCCTATCACCCTCAGACTGATGGGCAGACTGAACGAACAATTCAGACCCTGGAGGACATGCTAAGAGCTTGTGTTTTGCAAGAGAAGGACGAATGGGAAAAGCTCTTGCCATTAATAGAATTTGCCTACAATAATAGCTTCCAAGCCACCATCCAAATGGCACACTATGAAGAGTTATATGGAAGGAAGTGTAGATCTCCCTTATACTAGGACGAAGTAGCAGAAGGAAAGATCTATGGTACGGAGATTCTTCAAGAGATGAAGGATCAGATCTGCCAAATAAGGGAAAGGATGAAGGCTGTCCAGGATAGGCAAAAGAGCTATGCTGATCGTCGAAGAAGGACCCTCGAGTTTGAAGTTGGCGATTGGGTCTATCTTAAAGTATCGCCCATGAAAGGAGTCTTTTGGTTTGGAAAGAAAGGGAAGTTAAGTCCAAGATACGTGGGACCATATGAGATTCTGGAGAAAGTAGGAGTAGTTGTTTACAGGCTGGATCTTCCCACTGAATTGCAAGGAATCCACAATGTTTTCCGTGTATCTTCTCTCAAGAAGAGTTTCGAAAAGCAAATTCCAACCGTTGTTGACACAAGAGATATTTCACTTCAGCCCAACCTAACCTACGAGGAAGTTCCAATTTAGATCACTGATTGGAAGGATAAGGAACTACGAAATCGTAAAATCCCCTTAGTTAAGGTTTTGTGGTGAAATCATGATGTTGAAGAGGCCACATGGGAAAACAAAGCTGACATGAGAAGCAAATACCCTTATTTGTTTGGCATGTGACTTGTTTAGCATCGCATCATGGCATTCGCATTCATGCATGGCATCCTCTAGCATTTCACCTATATGATCCACATTCTTTCACGTCATTTTCAGTTGTGACATAGCTGGTGATGACAAGACCACCCGTCAGATGTATATGAGTCATAGCCGACTTCGAAGGCTAAGAGCAAAGTAGAGATGGAGACGCTTAGACTACATGGCTGACACGTTCTGGGCTCAGCAAGAGAGGTTAGAGTATCACATGACTCATATCCTCGACTATGATAGGAGAGGACGCATCCATCTGAGGAGAGCATGGCTACACGAGGAGCGTTAGCCTCATGACCCCATTCGTTGGATGGGAGAGACTAGGGCTAGATGGCTTGGACGACGTATGAGATTGGCCCTCTCAATAGGTTTAGACCAGCCAGAGTCAAGTAGGGTGGCAGAGAATAGACAGTACGAGCAGGGGTCACTCATTCTTGACCCTACTCCCCTTGACACATCAGATACATCTGACTCTTCTCTGAGTCGCACTCGCTTTCGATAGGAGGGAGACCCTTGGCTTGAGGAGGAGTTTTGGCAGTGGAGACAACACCAAGAGAGGGTTAACGCCTTTTATGATTCAGAGGAGGATGAATACTACTACCACACCCAGGAAAAGGTGTCCGAGGATAGCGATGGGAGACCCCCATCGAGCCTCGAGCTATAGCGCAATTGGTGAGTCAACACTCAAACCCTTACCCATTGCATATTTTATTTGACCCCAATTTTGAGGATGAAATCTTGTATTAAGGGGGGGAGGATGTAATACCCCGCTTAATTAACTCTTGATTAACCCTTAAGTACTCTAGATTAGGCTTTTATTTTTGGGTTAATCACTTTCATTAAGGTTGATAGTGGGATTAGCATTAATGTTGGTACTTAGTAATAATGAGCTAAGGATTAGAGAGGCAAGCCCACTAGTAATTTTGGTAAGACTTTTTAGGACTCAAGTGCATTCATGGGCCTAACCCAAGAAAAACCTTGAACCAAGCCCTTAGGAAGGCATAAGGCTTTTGGTGTAGATTGGACCCTTGGCCCTTTTCAAGCTCATATGGCCCAAAGCCATGTTTGGACTCATTTTACCATTCAAAGAACAAAGGCTCAATACACCATACCATTGGTTTCCTTAAGCCCAAATCACACACAAAGTATCCAAATTAAGTCTTGAAAATTGGCTAAGGCCATTAACCATCATACTTGAGGTTTGTGCACTTTAAGCTATGCTTTGAACCTTAATCATGCTTAATCTTTTCTAAAACTTTTTAATTCAAATTTTCTTGAATTAATACTCCCTTAAACAATGATTATACCATGTTAATACCCTAGCTAAAACATTCCATATGTCATTAAGAAAAATGACATAACAAGCCCAAACCATGCTTCAATCGGTTTTGTGCATTGCCCTTAGTAATGCTTGGACTTTTTGCCCTTGGGCCCAACATTTTTGTGGTTTGTCCTCAAGGGTAATATGGTCCTTAAATACCTCATGAGACCCTCCAAAACTCAGTTTGAGCCTTGGACAAAATTGGTTGCTCAACCAACTCAAAGAACCAAACCGTGTGCACCTTGGTCTAGTTTGTGTAGGAACCATTTGGATTCAATTTGAACCAGCATCCTACCATGGTTTGCACCACCACCCCATGCTACCTCATTCTCCACCCAATCACCAAGAAGTCCCATGACCATCATGAAGGATTTTGACTCATTTTTGCTGCCCAAAAAGATCCAAAACCGAACTGATTTTCTGCCACCACAAAACCACATTCATCCACCTGTTTTCAATGGTGGTTTGAGGGATCTTCTGCCATCCAAATGATGCCCCACGATCTGGATTCATCTATAGGACCCTTGCACCTACTGTGGAGAGGAAATGATGGTGGTTTAGGGCACTATTTCCTTCTGCACAAGTAACCTAAGCTCATGCAAGCAAATTTGGAAGTTTTCCAGATTTGAGCACCTTCCACTTCACCCAATCACCAAGCACCCAAGCCAACGTCCCTCACCCTTTGGCAACCTATAAATGCTTTCCTCCCCTTCTAATTTCACCCACACCACAGGTCCAAGCATCATCTTGAGCCTTAAGAGCATTTCCCCCTCTTAGAGATGAAAAGAGTGCAAACTGAGTGAGTTTTGGTGAGTTTTTGAGTGTTCTTGTGTAAAGTAGTCTAGAGTGCTTGGAAGGCAACGAAATTTGTAATTTTTCTTCCTTTTGATCTTATCTAGTATGTCAAGCTTTGTTTCCAAGTGTTGGTACAAAATTTGGTTGAGTTTTGAGAAGGTTATGATGGTTAATGCAAAACCGGGTCAATTAAAGGAAGGTTTGAATGATTGAATGTTTTTAATTGGAAATTTAACTATGGCATGTCCTAAGCATGATTTGATATGATTTATCATTATCCTAACATGATTATGGAAGGTTAAGTTTGTGATTAGAAGCATGTCATGATATGTTTTAAATCTATTTTGTTTTGATCATCAAGCATGAATCGGTTTTAAGCATATTGGTAATTAAGGATTTCTTAGCTTTGATTAAGTGTTGGGTTGAAATTGATTGGTCAAGTATTAGACTTCATAATGTTCCTAAAGTTGTTAGTGATCATTAATGATTAAAGAAAATTTCGTATGCATGCATTCATAGGGATCAATAGTTGAAAATACACATAGGTATCAACTCGAATGCATGCCATGAGTTGGGACTAATTGGACAAGTGTCAATTTGAATTTTGAAAATATAAGGGCTTAGATGGTTTTATAATGCTAAAAATATGAAGTCCATGAAATTTGGTTAAATTTGGAGTTTATTTGCAATTAGTGAAAATTTAGGGCCTAAATGGTAATTTTTGAAAGTCTAGGGATATTTTTGTAAATATCTAATTTTTTTGAAGCCTTTGATTTTGAACTTATCCATAAGAGTATTAACCCTAACTTAGTATACACACGATTTACGTAGCTACGATGCTAATTTCGAATTTTCCCGGAAGTTTCTAAATTGGCCTCTAACTTACACCTTGATAAATTTCTTATCAATTATTGATAAATGCTTCATTTATTCTTCAATTATCATTTTGAGCATAAATTATCATGTTATATAACACATTGAGTGCATACTTACATAACATATGACATTTTCACCATTTTTGGCATATTACATTTATAAATGTCATTTTTGCATGAAATTTACTACATATGCACATGTCATGAAAAATATTTTTTTAAAGCATAGCATGAAAATCATTTTGTCACGACCCCAAAGACCGGGATGGAGAATTATCCTAGTGGAACTCTTCTGTCCACTCTGGAGTGTTTAATAATAGAGTGGTAACCCTTGGGTTGACAAAGAACAGTCAACAGGCATCGAATGAGTTCTTTTTCAAGAATGCTGGAGCGAAGTCAACATGTTATGACACTTAACGATGGTGGGTGTACACATTATGAATTTTATGATGTTACGTTATATTTACCAATGCATTGAGAACGAGTCTATAGACAATGCAGTGTCAATGTAAGTTATACTACGATCATCGACAGGTACTCACAGTGCATATGGGAATTGTGACACTGCCACATGTTATGTTATTAATTAAGATAATGATGTAAGTCTATGATGATGAAAGTTTATGATGAAATTTTTATGAAGAAGTTAAATCTTTTAAAAAAAATTGATGACAAAATTATTTATAGAGTAAGAACCCACGTCTCCGTATTTTTAAGAGATGTATATGAATCTGGATGGGAGACATGCATACTGATTTTCTACATCTCATGCATTGCATATTTATCATTTATCATTATTAATTTATCTTTGTGTCAGTTAGTTGTTTAACTTACTGAGATTTCGAGTAAATCTCACCCTTGTATGAGACCACTATCATTCCACTCGGAATGATGGAAGTCGTGTCAGGAGTCGACCATGACGAGATTAATGGAGTATTGGATTTGCATGATTGAGGAGGAATCGGATCTAGAGAGGAAGCTGGACTTAATTTTAATGTTCATAGTCCAAGTCCTTTATGCTATATATCGTATTAAGAGAATGATATGATTTTGTATACAAGTCTATGCTACTTTAGTATTTCGAACATGATGATTATCTAAAGAAGTTGGGATGTTTTAGTTATTCTGGCATATTTTTCACCTTAACCTTTTATTTCCACTGTGATTATTGCACACTGCTAGTTGCATACTAGGATGTATTGCATATTAACTGTCATGAACGGGGGTATGTAACCTTATGTTGCAAGTCCCGACGCTTTAAGTATCTGTTCCATCCCAAGCGGAGATTGGGGGCGTCATACCTTGTCAACCCAGGAATTTCATGCTAGTTTAGACACACTCCAGCGTAAACAAATGAGTTCCACTAGAATATTGCCCCATCCTTACACTTAGGATCATGATAGACGTAAATAGACTTGACATGACTTGAAAGGTTGTTCTCAAGATATACAAACTAAAACATGACATGAAACGAAAGGACAGAAGCCCTGACGTAACGTAACATGACATGAATGTGAGATAAAAGACAGGACGAACTATGAGACAGAAAATATCTCGTAGCAATACATAACATGTAACAGACAACATTTTATAACATATAACGGATAATATTTCGCAATATGGAATAACGTATAATAAAAAATACTACGTGACATAACATACGTGTAACAAATAACATTACTTAACATGACATAATTGTAATAGATAGAAATACGTTACAAAATAAATTGTCTAACAAATAATTATTTCGTGACAAAATAGAATATGTATAACAGATAAACATGTAGTAACATGGCATGACATAGCATATATGATAACATACATACATAAATTGTAGTTCCCTTACCCATCACACGTACACATTAATCTGTTAGTATGTTAAGAGCTAACTTACAATGATCGTCGCGTTACGGGGATTAAGCACTAAACACGAGAAACTATAAGTAGGAATTCTACAGGTTAGAAACTTTATCAAAAACAATTAGAAACATAAAAAATGCTAACTTAGAGTAAAATGACCATTTTACCTCTAACTTAAGGATTTCACATCCTAACTCCAAAAATTAACAAAATTTACATTCTTCACAGAAATTTTGTCCTAAACTCAAATATCAATTTAGAAAAAATTAAAACCAAACACACAACTATGAAAAATATCATAGGCTCGAAACTTCCGAAGGCCATATCTCTTGATTTTTGTTACAATTTCTTCCAACTCCGAAACTCATGATCAAAACGAAATATTGCAACAAAGATTCTCATATCCTATGTTTAAAAACATGCTTAAAACATCTAACAAAAATATACTTCTCATAAATACAAAAATACAAACTCTTGTATCTCAAGGTTTGACCTATTTTAAAACATTTCCAAGAACTCCATAAATTCCTAATGGGCATCCTTGATTCTCGCCTCTAGGCGGCTCTTGTCTCATATTCTACCCTTGCTCCATTTGGTGTCTCACTACCTCAATCATTTCCCCTATGGCTTCTGCGATAGCCTGACCTCCTTCCAATGGAGGGTTCCTAGCCTCCCGGTCTCGTGACCTCAGAGATACATCGTCGCGTTGTCTGCGCACCATAGGTCCTTTCCTCCTGAAATGCACAAAACCAATGTTATCAACATCAACTTCTCCTAAAGCAGGGTTCTACTCTTTCATCACTTCACAGGAGTGTTCAACCGCATACTTAGCCTCCGAACGTTTCTCCTTACGAATTCAAACCTATAGCTACAAAGTTCAAGCTTGTAACTATCATATCCCAATCCTATCATCAGGTACAATGTAGTCCTAGGACAACTTGTGGTTTTACCCAAAGACATAATCGCTTTGATACCATGAGCTGTGGCGCGCCCCCATCCCCTGCTTGGGATTTGGTAGAAACTGAAATGCCGAGACATGTAACACCAGCGTTACCTGCCCCTTGTACATGACATATAAGATGCAATGCACCTAATGATAACTAGCAGTATGCTTTATATCGTAGCGGAAAGTCAACTTAAGTCAATTATAAGGAAATATTAATCATGGTACCAAATCATAAGATCCCAATACTTTTGCATAAAACCAAAAGAGTTAACATAATTGATATGAGTTTCTAAAGAACTCCCAAATCTTCAACAGATGATACCCTGACCATAAATCTATCTTGGAAAATACTGATGGTCCTTGCAACTGATCCAACAAATAGTCAATCAATGGTAACATATACTTATTCTTAATTGTTACTTGTTCATTAAACATACTTATGAGCTTGAGGCCTTTCTTGACTTATAACATATAATTGGATACTTCACGGCTCCCCTATATACCGTATGTTCCCTACTAGCTACCACATCAACCATTGGCCACTTTGACCAAGGTGACTAAGTCTTATCTTTCATATTACGACAGTTCACTTTTCACCTTCACGTTAGGTGCACCTACTAGCTTGAGGTGTGATCCCACTCCGGTGTCCTCTTCTTTTAGGAACCATTTGAGATCCGCCGATAGTACTTCACCGACCTAGGGGGTATCCCTCCATTTTAAACAATCTTGAGAAGGATAGAGGAGTTCCACTAGGACATTCCCCTGTCCCAGCCTTTGGGGTTGTGATAAAAACTTTTTAACAAATAGACTCTTTTCCTTTTTCAAAAGATTTTCACAATCCCAATGCATGTGCCATGACAATGAAACTTGTAACCTTCATGAGACACATGCAAATGTCGAATGCTTCTTCATGATCATATAACATTCAAACATGCAATCTCAATACATTTCACGTTACAACTTGAAAATATTAGAACATGCGAGCATGTTCTTTTCATAACAATTCTAGTGCATTGAATATCAACCAAAAAGACAAACATTCAATACTTTCCATGTAAGGACCGAAACACACAAACACTAGCACATCTAAGAATCATTCTTAGCTCCTTAAACTTAAAACACCAATGATCATACTTCATCCATAGTTTTGGCCGAAACCCTCTTAGTTTTGAAAACATGCATTTCAATCAATTTTCATGAACTTAGAATATTCTAATGTATTAAGAAAAACATTTTACAAAGAATACTTATGGGTGACCGAAACATCTATTGCTCATAGACAACATTTTCATGAGCTTAGTCCAATACAAGAATTCGTTCAAGTAACAAACATTCACATACTAAACAAGGATAGTGCAATCCGAACCCTAATATGGTTTCTTATTCCATTTTATAACATGCATACCTTCCATAGGCCATTCTGTTCATACATTAGATAATCATGTTAAGAAGAGATTATATCACATGGAAGAAACATCAATATCATGAACAATCACATAAAACTAAGCAACCAACAAGTTCACATGTCATATACACAAAATATCCAAGTACAAGTTAGAAGTGTACTTACAAAAAGTCTGAAGTATATATAGCAAGCAAGCTGAAAATTACATATAATACTTGTTAGGTTCATCATTCAAGAAAACCGTAACTCGTGTGTTTAAGTGTTGTGTTCTAGACATCTTTTTCCAAGAAAAAGACTCCAGATATTCGGACCCTTCTTCCTTGAATCCAAAACTTAACTTCAACACAAACCCTAGCTCATAGAAACACTATAGTTGTGGCCTTTAACCTCAAAAGCACCATGCTTGCTGCTTCTATCTTTCTTGAAGAAAAATCCTAATCTAACTTTGTGCATAAAAATGTAGGTTCATATGGAGAAACCCTTCAAAACATGAGCTAACTCTTTCTAACTCAAATGTGAGTGTGTGAGCATGAGTTCTAGATGAACTTGCTAGAAACTGAAACTCCATTCCCTTGAAGTCGTGCGTGTGTGTGTGTTGGAGAGGTGAGGTTAGCTTCATACCTTTTATGATTCTCCTTTTGGAAGTATCTTCTCACTTTGCTTATCCTTGAAAGAATATTTGGGTGAGAGGAAATTATTGTGGAGAGTGTTTGGATGGTGAGAAAGTGATAGAAAGTTGGAGTGAGAGTGATGGCCAAATACTTCAAGAGCAATTCACAAAGTGTCTAAAAGTCTTAGGGTTTTCGGCTCCTCTCCCTTTTATAGACACAAAAAGCTTCTTGCAAAGCTCATGCGTGGATGCCAAGTGGCGTGTTACCCTATGACCTCTTCCTCTAGCTCATTATTTGATTATGTTGGAAACAGAATGCACCTTTTGGACATGTGTGTGGCGCCTCCATCCTCAAAACCGAAGCCTCCTTCCTCTTTTGTCCTCCATTTCATGTCTTGGTTCAATGAATTTGTGGCTATATGGTCTTTTATCAAGCTCAAATCTTCTCCAATCTCCAATATGTGTGCATGAGTGCCAAGCATGTAAGGAGTGTGTGCGTGCATGGGCTGTTGAACCCTATTTGCTTCTTCCAAGAAGATCTTCTATTTTTGGAATTCTAAAACCATCTATGCCCTTGAATTTTCAAAAATCAAAGTGGAACTTGTCCAAACAGTCCCAACCCGTGGCATGCACTCTAGTTGATGTCTAAGTGTGTTTTCAACTATTGATTCCTATGAATGCAGGCATATGAGATTTTCCTTAATCACAAATGATTACTAACATCTTTAATGAAATAATGAAGGTGAATTCTTAGGTAATCAAGTTCATCCCGACACTTAATGGCTAAGATATCTTAAATCTCTAATTTATTCAAAATCGATTCATACTTGATGATCAAAACAAGATAGATTTAAAACCTTTCATGACATGCTTTTAATCACAAATCAAATCTTCCATAATTATTCTAAGACCACAATAAAGCATATCAAATCGTGCTTAAGACATGCCATAGCTAAATTTCCACTTAAAATCATTTAATCATTCAAACCACCCTTTAATGACCCGGTTTTGAACTAAGGTTGATAACCTTCTCAAAACTCAACCAAATTTCATATCCACACTTGAAAACAATGCTTGAAATGATAAATAATTTCATGGCCTTCCAAGCACTCAAGGCAGCCTTGCTCAAGAACACTCAAGAACTCACCAAAAACCTACTCAGTTTCACTCTATTGCTCTCTAGGGGGATAAGTGCTCTCAAGACTCAAGACAGAGCATGGAGCTGAGATATGGAGGAAATTAGGAGGTGAAGGGGCCTTTTATAGGTAGCCAAAGGGAGGGCACGTTGGCCTTGGTCCAAGGTGATTGGTGGAAGGTGGTGTAAAAAGTTGAAATTTTCAGATTTGCACTCCATCATTTGTGTCATCTTGTGCAGACCAACAATGCCCTAAACCACCATGATTTCACTTCTATAGTTGCTACATTACTCCTATGGGGGATGGTCAAGTCGTGGTGTAGAAGAAATAGAAGGAAAGCCAACAAAACCAACCATGCGACTGACGGGTTCAAAGTGATTTCCTTTGGACTGTTTTTCTCATTGTCTTGGCTCATCCTTTTGACTCATCATCATGGCTGATTTGTGTAGGTGCAAGGTTACTTCTTGAAGGATTTTTCTGGTGGTACAAAGTGGAGGGTTGGCTGCCAAGTGATCATGGAGGTGCAATTCAAAAAAAGATGATGCAATGGAGGGTGGTTGCTGAAATTTCAGATTGCCTTCATCAGTTTGTGTCCTCTTGTGTAGGGGAATAGTGGCTTGAAACCACCATGATTTCTTTCTTACTATGGCTACAATGGTCCTACAGTGGTGGCTAGGTTGTGGGGCATGGTGTAGTTGACAAAAAGTCAAGCAAACCACCTATGCTAACCGGCGGGTTCAAGTGGTTTCTACTTGGCATATTTGAGCTTCAATTTTTGGATGGTTTTGGGTGGGAAAATCTGAGTTGAAATTCTCATGATGGTCATGGGGACCCTTGGGGATTAGGTGGTGAAGGAGGTGGCATGGAGTGGTGGCTCAACCAAGGACGATGGTTGGTTAAATCTCAGCCCAACCGATTCCCACTCAAACTAGACTAAGGTGCGATCGGTTTGGCTTCTTGGTTTGGTTTGCGAAACCAATTTCGTCCAAGGCTTATTTTGGGTTTGAAGGGGTCTAATGAGGTGTCTAAGGACCATATTATCCTTGAGGAAATGGCACAAAATTATAGGACCTAAGTGCAAAATAGTCCATGTACTCAAAGGGGATACACATGAAATGCAAATTTGAGATTTGATATGTCATTTTCCTTAATGACATGTGGGGAGGTTTATCTAGGGTATTAGTAAGGTCTACGTATGATGAAATGGAATAATAAACTAAGAATATTTTGGATTAAAAGGTTAATAAAAGATTGAGACGAAATTAAGCCTCAAAGCATGGCTTAAAGTTCACTAACATCAAGTATGATTGTTAATGGTCTTAACCAACTTTCAAAACTTAATTTGAGTACTTAGGGTATGATTTGGGCTTAAGGAAACCAATGAAATGGTGTACTGGGCTTTCAAGTTGAATAGTGAAATAAACCCATGCATGACTTTGGGCCTTGTGGGCTTAAAAGGGTAAAGTGTGTGGGTTCATGACTTAAGGGCTCTTGGGCTAGGCCCATGAATGCTCTAAGTTCCTAAAAGCCTCACTAAATTCACTAATGGGCTTGCTTTTCTAATCATTAGCTTAACAGTACTAAATGTCAAGATTAAGACTAACCTCACTATCAACCTTAATGTAAGTAATAACCCAAAATTAAAAGCCTAATCTAGAATGCTTAAGGGTTGATCTAATGGTTAATTAAGCGGGGTCTTACATGAACTAAACTAAACTAAATGTGGATTGAACTGAACTGGAAATGTTAGGTCGTGTAACTGAAACTATGCATTCTGATTAAGAAAATGGGAGACTAAGGTAGTACTGGATATTGGGTATCCTTTTTGTTTTTATGGCAGATTATATTCCTTCACCGTTGTATCGGGTAGCATATATGCCTTGACCGCAGTACTAGACATATTATATATTCCTTGACTATATTATAAATTAACTGATAATAAGAATTCAAATTGAACGTGAATTAATAATGCATGAAACTAAAACTTGAAATTGACTTGATGACTAAGATGAAAATATTATTTTCGACACACTCTGTACTCGAGACATGACGTGACATGAAGCGAAAGGATAGATCACCAGACGTAAGGTAATGTGACATGTACGTGAGATGAATGACATGACATAACATGAAACATACAAACATTTTGTGACATGGCATAACATGTAACAGACAAACATTTATAACAGACAACCATTTCGTGACATGACATAACATGTAACAGACAAACATTTTGGGACATGAAAAATATGTAACAGATAAATATTTCGTGACATGGCATAACATGTAACAAATAACATTACGTGACATGATATAATGTGTAACAGATAACATTACGTTACATAGCATAACTTGTAACAAATAGCATTACATGACAAGTATATTGTATAACAGATAAATATTGTGTGACAAAATATATTATGTGACAAATAGATATGTCATGACAAAATATAACATGTGTAGTAGACATACATGATGTAGCATGGCATATAGGATAACATAAGTACATACATAGTGGTTCCCTTACCAATATGCATACACAATAATCTGACAGTAAGTTAGAAGCTAACTAACAGTGATGGTCTCGTTTTATGAGAAAAAACACGAAACATGAGAAACTGTAAGTAGGAGTTCTAAATGTTAGAAACTTTATCACTAATAACTTAGAAATATGAAAAATGCACTTAAATAAAATTACCATTTTACCCTCTACATGTGGAAAAAGATCATATTAACCCTAACTTAAGGATTTCACATCCTAACTCCAAAAACCACCAAAATTTACATTCCTCATGTAAAATTTTTTCCTAAACTCAAATATCAACTTAGAAAAGATCAAAACCAAACACATCTATGAAAAACATCATAGAGCCGAAACTTCCAAAGGCCATTTCTCTTTGATTTTTGTTGTAATTTTATCGAACTTTAACGCTCATACTTAAACCAAAATATTGCAAAATATATCATCACATCCTATACTTAGAATTATCCTGAAAATAACCAACAAAAGTCCACTTTTTAGTAAAAATATCCAAACGTTTTAACTAAAATACAAACCCTTGAATATCAAGGTTTTGACCTTTTTCAAAACATCTCCAAGAACTTCCAAAATTTCAAAACTTTCTTCTATCATGCTCATAACACATTCCTAAGAACTAACATGCTTTGAATCAGCATACAAGAGTAACCAAAAATCACAAAATCTAACTTGAAGCACTCGACTCTAACACTTAGTCAAAAATAAAATGTTTTCTCAACTTAATTTGATCAAACACTTGATCCGAGACATCTTGAGTGGCAAACTGTGGAATGCATGCTTGAATGTGTACTTGACACATGACATGACCCAAAACATGACTTATGCACTTGACCTTTTTCAAAAGACATGTACCAGATTCTTTGGACTTTTCGGAAAACCATTCTTTGACATCATTTCATATCTTATCATATCACATGATCCATATCATATCTTGTCATATTACGTGATTCATATCACTTGATCCGTATCATGCGAGCTCATTGTTTTGTTCTTATAAAACATGGTGGACACATCACGGCTCCCCTCAGCACTGCATGTTCCTGCTAGTTACTGCACCACCAATGGTCCGTACACCATGGTGAATACGTATTATTCATATTCATTATAACACAAAAGTATTTCATCGAGTTATTAGCCTTAGTCATGGCACCCACTAGTGTTAGGTGCTACCTCACTCTGGCATCCTATCCGAAAAGATCCAGTCGAGGCACGCCGACGGCTCTTTGTCGACCTAGGGGTTACCATTCTATTCTTAAGCACTCCAGAGTGGACAAATGAGTTCCACTAGGATAGTTCCCCAATCCTAGCATTTAGGGTTGTAATAAAACATTTTTAGACACTTTTCTTTTTCTATTAAAAAGACCATTTACCCAAATGCATGTGACATGAGACTTAAAACGTGTACCCTTATACTAGACATGTGACACAAGAGATGCCATGCATGAAATTATCAAGCGTAATATATTTGAATCATGGTATGATAACATAGGATATATGAAATATCAAAACAACTTCATGGACATAGAAGAACATGACTTGGCCGAAACATAAAAGACATGTAACATAGAGAAACTTCACTTTAACATGTTCCTAACTTGAAGCATAATAGATAAAAGTCATGGCATGGGTGAAACAAACATGAAATCATGGCAACATTACAAAAATCCAAAACACATAACAATTCTATAATTGAATCTTCATGATATGTGAAACATCAACATAACCTCAAGCAAACCGAAACATGTGAATGTGAATCATGGCATTTTCAATGTAGATCCGAATCATATAACCTCTTTCATGATCTTTTACAATGTAATACCCCGTATTTTTTTTAGTGTATTTTTTTAGTGAATGATTATTTTAATTAATTTAAATATTATTTTTCTTGTTTTAAAATTTATCGGATTTCCCGTTGGATTTAATTTATAATTTTTAAGTTGTGGAATTTACTTTGATGGGCTTTCTTGATATTAATCAGTGTTTTACATTTAAATTTACTCTTTGTTTTAATGAATAATTTTATTGTTGGACTTTAATTATTTTATTTTATTAATATGGAGTTGTAGTGTTTTTAATTGGCTTATATTTATTTTTATTGTGTCTTTTTCTTTTGTTGGACTTTTCTATTTTCGGACTGGGCTTGTTTGAGTGTATTTTATTTTTTTCTTTTGAGCCCAACCCATTTTGGTCCCAAGCTCAACCCCGTGAGCTTTCAACCAAGCCCATGAAGCCAGGATCCACTTGATGTTCTGTGTTTGGTGCCATGCACGTACGTGATCTTCGCATCTAGGGTTTTCAGCAGCCGCCCACTATTTTTTATCATAGAAATCACCCGTATAAATATACACTTTCAGCTTAGGACTTCAAAAACTACCCTGTGCAGTCACTCCATCCTCTCCTCTAGGTTTTTTTTTTTTATCTCTTTACTGTATATATATCTTATATTAATGTGTTAAGCATCCTCAACTTAGATTCAGTGCCGCTGCCCTTTCTTCACACTTTCAGCCATCTAAACTTATATGAGTCTCTAGCCCCATCGTGAACCTCAGTTCAAACAGCAACCAGCCACCACCTTCTCCGTAAAATACCAACCGAAGAGCTCGGTTTGCATCCAGTAAACCGCCACACCCAAAGCCAATCCACATGCCGTAACTCCACCAAACACAGTTCGCACTGGTACCTCCGCCTCTCAAAGCCCACCACTCATGCCGTGCACCACCACCCTCTCCGTCTAAACCCCACCTCTGTTGCACCACCAAAAAACAGAGTACCAGCCAAGCCAACGAGTCGCTACTCCCTGGACCTAGTCCACGCGGAACCTCAGCCACACAAAGCTACCACCCAACGCCTCCATTGCAAGCCACAAAAATCCTCTGTTTTAGATACCCGAAACAGAGCCACGCCTACAGCCACCCCAACTCCTCGGTGCCACCTGCCAAGGCTCACCCACACCCAACGTTACGCTCTAACACCTCTGCTTAGTCGTTGCTCAGCCACATGAAACCGAGAGCCACCCCCCACCTCACGGAAAATCCTCTGCTTCCTGCACAAAAAACAGAGCATTTACTGATCTCCACCGTAAGCCACTGCAAAACCAACACCTTTTGCACCGAAAAGCACCATAAAAAAAAAGAAAAAGAAATCGCCGGTCGTGACATCCCCGTCAGCCTGTGCAGATCAGTGAGCCCAGACCCTCCACCTTATTCATTCCCTCTTGGTTGCTCTCTCTCTCTCTCTCATCTCGCACTCTTCGTGCTCTCTCTACCTCTCTCACTTTCGCCACCCAACGTAGGTGGCCCTGCCACTGCATGCCCTCCTCGACGCCCAGCAGCACCACCATAGTTCCTCCAGCCCAACCGTCGTGCCTTGCCCCTCCACTTACAACTCAGTTTTAGTCGTAAGTCCGCACTCTACTTCCTTTTGTTTTTCATGTTGCTGACTTAAAAGGATAGTGTGTGTATATATATATATATATACATATATGTGGGTAAGTCTGTAACCTAATAGGATAAATGCTATTACCGTTATACCCTTTGATCATGTTTTCAAATGAAGTATTATAAAAGCTATTGCATAATTGGTCTAATAAATAAATATTTCCTTGTTACCTTTGAATTGCAAGTTACATTATTGTGTTTTAAACTTTGATATGTATTTGTAAACTCTAAATCTTCCATGTTTACAGAAATGATCTTGGTAAGTTAAATTTATTTTAAGTAAAGCCTCTTCAAAAGTAAGTGATAATGTTGTAATTTTATAATGTTATAGTTTGTTAAATAATTGTTATGTATAACTTAAAAAGAAATTTTGGCATAATTATGTTATGTAGTATTAAATCCAATAGTTTGATTTTTTATTAGTTAATTAGTTAGAGTTAATCTTTAGTAAGAGAATTAGTTGGAATTTGAGAAGTATTAACAATTTTAGGAATTCGTGAATTTAGGTTTCTGAGGAATTAAAATAAGTTATTTCAGCATCTTAGGCTTAAATATTGAAATGCGTGTTCAATTGGAAATTTATGAAAATTACGTGATTATGTTATAGGTGAAGATTAATATTTGTTCGGCATTTTGAGGAAACTTTCAAAAAGCTAAGAAGTCCAGATAAGCGGGGTTCCTATGCTAGACTTTGCATAAAATAAAATGGACTGAGGTCATTTTCGGAAAATGTGCATGTTTTGCTATGAAAAGAAATCTGAAAACAACCTCAGATATTTGTTCTGCATTACTCATGAGATTCTGTTTAAGAAGAAATTATTTTCTGTCATGACTGGTGTAGACATGAGCTTATTTTTCACATTATGTTTCTGAACTTTGAAAAAGAGAGCGAATATGAAATTTTGTGCATAAGTTATGCTTTTGTGATTTTGTTCAGTACTCTGTGTTGATAAGATGTGGCACTTGAAAAACCTCTGGCAGGACTTTCTGATTCTGTTCTGACTCTGATTATGATTCTGATATGGTGATTTTGATTCTGTTTTGCTCTGATATGTGGCCTTGTCACGGGATATAATAGTGACCTCTGGCCCTGTCACGGGATATAATAGTGACCTCTGGCCTTGTCACGGGATATAATAGTGACCTCTGACCCTGTCACAGGATATAATAGTGACCTTTGGCCCTGTCACGGGATACAATAGTGACCTCTGGTCCGCCACGGGATATAATAGTGGTTTTCTGTTCTGAGTGCAATCGCTTTGGTAACATGGTGATTTATGTTCTGTTTGGCTTTCTGCAGGATGTACAACCCTACCACAGGGGTTAAACATGGTCTTTGTTCTGATATGATGCTCTGATATGATATGATAAGACAAAGATGTTCAGTCATGTTGTGCCAAATGAGTCTTTGAATATGAAAAGTTGGTTTCTAAATATGAAATGTTTGAAAAGTCGCTCTAATTTTTTGATAATATGTATTTTTTTGAGATTTTCATATTGATACTGAAATGTTTTGTTTCTGCATTCTGAACTCTGTGAAAATGCTCATGTTTACACACTAGTATATGTCATCTGCTTACTGAGTTGTTGATAACTCACCCCTTATCTCCAATTATTTTTCAGACAATTTTTGAATAGTCTAGCTAAGGATTAGGATTATGGAGCATCGGTGAGATGATTATTTAAGCATAGTGGATTACTCATAGAAGATTTCTGAGAAGTGACAGATTTTATTAAGAGATTTTGTAGTATTCTGATGACGCTATATTTTGGAGTCTATAAAAATACTGATGAATTTTGAGTTTTAAGTTATAGGGAATAACTCTTCGATCCCTGTGGGAACGGGGCATTACATACAAAGTCAAAACAATTTATTCAATCAAGCAAAACATCGATTAAAAATCAAAGGTAATCAAAACAAAGAAAGATTTACACAAATATATATATATATATGCATGTTAACCAAACTACGTTGAGTGTTTACTTACAAAACTCCTTCGAGAAAACGATAGCAAGCTGTAAATTGGATGTACAACTCGTTAGAAGGTTTCAAACCCTAATTCGTGTGCATAAGTGTGTGAGGTTTTTTGGGTTGTCACTTGTTCGTAGAGACTTGAAAACCATTGATTCTAGGGTGTTTAAACATGAAAACCCTTCAAATTTCATGTGACTCTTAGCTAAATCTTGAACATGTGTGTTGTTCATGTGGGTGGCCGATTGTGTGGAGGATATAATCCCTCAAAGTTTCGGCTCCCTCTCATTTCATGAAAAACCCTAGGTTACTTCAAGATGAAATAACCTTGAAATTGTGTGTGCTTTACAAGAATCTAGAACTCTTCGTAGATTTGTCATCTCCTTGAATTAGGTGTGAGTAGTGTGAAAAGAAAGTAGGAAAATATTAGATCCTCACCATGGTTCCCTCTTTGCTAGTGTCGTGGTCCTCTCTTGAGTGTAAAGAAGAGTGGTTTCTCTTGTTTGGTCGAAATGAAAGTGAGAGAAAGTGAGAGATCTTCAAGAGTTTGTGTGAAATAGTATGGAGAAGATGAGAGCATGAGCAATCTCGAAAATGGCAAAGAAAGAAAAGCCCTTGGGCATGTGTCTCTCTTCCCCTTTTATAGAACTCTCCTCAATCTCTCATTTGTTGCTTGTGATCCATGGCTTGAAGGACAAGTGTCCTCTCCTTTTTCCCTCTAGCCAAATGCCTCTTTCTCTTCTAGATCATTGGATTGCTTTGGGAAGGTGAAAAGATTTTGGCTTGTGGCGTGTAACCCTTTGCCTTGGCCGAACCCTTTGTCCTCTATGTCCCTTCCATTTTCCTCTAGATGCAATGTTCCTTAGGGCAAAAAGGTAAAACAATCACCAAGTCCCTTCATCTTCCAAGAAGTGAAGTTTTGCATGTGTGACACATGGCAATGGCATGTGCCTTTCCCTAGCCGTCCTCTTCCTTCTCCAAATCCCATGATGATTCTTCATCTTCTAGTGCTCATTCCCTAGGTGACCTTTCACTTACCAATGATTCCTTTTTGTAGCCCTAATGTGACAAGTGGCATGTGTGAGTGTGCCCTTAGGTGTAATGGCCGAAAATATGAGGGTAGGTTAGTCATTTATTGCAAATGTCCATTCTCATTCCTTCAACAAACTCCTTGCATGGTTGAAAAGTGGCACAATCTTAAGAAAGCACATGAGTGGGCGTGTGGGTGTAGGAAAATCGAAACTCCTTTTTGTCCCTTGGGTTTCCCTATGCAAATCCCTTGAAAACAATCCCTTTTATCTTCCCCAGACGCCACTTCCCTTGGAAATCAATCTTGGAACTCCAACATTTGCCAAATGGCATGGTGTAGGTGTGTTGGCGGGTGGCCTTTGCCCTCCTCTAGGTCATTTCATCATTCCTGATATGAACCCGCAGGAAAGGAATCCCATGAACCTACAATCAATTTGAAAACTCTCCAAGTAAGCCAAAATCAAGTCAATGGATGGAGAATTTAGATCCGATGAGAACTCGTTTCAAGAACTTAGATTATATTAAAATCTAGACCTGTTGAAGAACTCGTCTCAAGAACCTAGATTACAAAGGAGGAACGCCACAAAAATTGTGATTTACCTTTGATAAGTTCAAAAGTTTAATTAAGAACAAGAGGAGTAAAACTCAACTCATAATGAATAAATTCATCAAATTTCATAAACTTGTTAACATGAGGCAACAAAGAGTATTTAAACTAAAACCTAATTAAAACCCTAGCAAAAATAAAACCCCATCTTCCAAAAATACCCCTGAGTGAATAGTGTCACGGCTACAGTACGGCGCTACAGTAACTCGGTTACAGTACTTTTGAAACCCTAGTTCCCTATAGTACTTCTTGAAACCCTAGTTAAACAAAATAATAAATATCCCAACATGCCCTTGACTAGGTCCCCCCCTTATATCCTTCTCATAATTAAACCCAGTAAGTCTAAACTAATAAAATAAGTCATTTAAATTAATTAAATAAATTGAAAGCCTTCAAGGGCCCATAGCTTATCAAATGAATCAAAACTGGATCTTCATCCTTTAAGCCCATCTTGAATGTTGGACTCTTGCTAGACTCGTCCCAAGTGGATTGTATTGCCGCATTGATCTTCTAGGCTCTTGATCTTGTGATTGACCAATCTGGAACTTGCAAAAGATCTTTAAGACTAGGCCCACTTTGGTTCCCATCATTCCCCATCTCCTCAAAAGGATTCGATCTAGAATCTCCACGTGGATCAAAGCGAAAAATGTTAGTAACATTGAAAATAGCAGAAACATGATACATACCTGGAAGATCCATTTCATATGCATTATCATTAATTTGTTCAAAAATTTGAAAAAATCCATCCAAGTTACTCCTGTCGTCAACAGGGTAAATGCATTAAATTTAAAGGGGTAAATGGATTAAGTCTATAAACAATTTCAAAAGGTAAAAATTTAGTAGTAGCATGAACACTCCAATTATATGTAAACTTAATGAATGGCAAACAATACTCCCACAAATGTTCATGAAACACATCTAAAGTTTTCCTCACCCTAAAATGACCACTCCAATTATATGCAAACTCAATGAAAGGCAAATGATACTCCCACAAAAGTTCATGCAACACGTTTAAAATTTTATTTACACCAAAATGACCACTCTAATTATATGCAAATTCAATGAAAGGCAAATGATACCCCCACAAACGTTCATGCAACACATTGAAAGTCTTCATTACACCAAAGTTACCCAGCAAACCACTATATCTATCAGACACAAGCAACTTAAGCATAAAACTAGTAGGCACACAAAATCTATTTTCTCTAAACAAGTATCAATCTAGTTTATAGAACTTACCAAATGATGCTTTCTCACTTGTTCCATACACACTAGCAAAGTCATCATCGTTAGTATGCAATTTCTTATCATATTTAAGTCTCAACAATTTTGCATATAAAATGAAGATAATGACATACCTTCCTACTAAAGCGTCAACCACAAAATTTTTCATACCTTGTGTGTATTTGAATACATGAGGAAAAGTCCCAATACAATCCTCCAGCTTAGCACACATTCTAGTCAACAACTTACCTTGTCTCTTTAAGTGTGTCAATGACTCATGTTCTTCAAAGAATGGTCGGTTAAGAATTGTCACACCTGGCACAAAATCAATGTAGTGCTCATCTCCCTAATAGGTGGCAATCCACTAAACACACCACTAGGAATCATGACCTCATATCCCTGTAACAAAGAAACAACAACACTAGGCAAATAGTCGTTAAATTCGTTAGTATAAAAGCTTGCCTTAGCATAAAAATTCACTTTTATCTTTTTGTTTCTCTCTGTAATTTCTCTTTCTTTTTCCTCTTGTGGCTCCACTCTTTTTTCTTGATTTTCAGCCACCTCCGTATTTTCTTTTTCACTCTCTCTTTCTCTTGATGTTTTGGCCTCATTCTCTTTTTTCATCTCACTCTCTTTTTCCTTTCCAATCTTTTTTTTCTTTCACTCTCCTCTTTTTTCGAACTCTCACCCTTACAATTGTTTTTCAACTCATTCTCTCTTTTTCTTGAGGTTTCAGCCTCACCCTCATCTTTTCCCTTAGGTGGTTCGGTCTTCCCCTTTGTTACAGCTTGATCATTTTTTACCCACTTTGGTTTCCAAGGAGTACTAGAAACTAAAGTATACTTGATGTACCCCTTCTTTTCAACTGCCTCTCCACCTTCATAGCCATGTGTACCATGTCCTCTATCTCCACATAATGTTGCAACTAAAATACATTGGCTATCTCCCTATTCAACCCATTCAAAAATCTAGCCATCATGGCCTCCCGATCCTCCACTACATTAGCCCGAATCATAGCCACCTCCATCTCCTTATGGTAATCTACTACACACCTAGACTCCTGTGTAAGATTTTGTAGTTTTTGGTAGAGGTCTCTATAGTAGTGGCTAGGTATAAATCTCTGTCTCATGATAACTTTCAACTCTCTCCAAGTTTCTACAGGCCTCTCAAGATTCCTCCTCCTATTGGTCACTAATTGGTCCCACCAAATACTAGCATAATCAGTGAACTCAATTACCGCTAACTTCACCTTCTTCTCCTCAGAGTAATTATGACAATCAAACACCAACTCTATTCTTTTCTCCCACTCTAAATAAACTTCAGGGTCAGTTCTACCTTGGAAGGATGATATTTTAATTTTGATACTCCCAAGGTTCTTATCCACTCCATCTCGACCCCCTGGGTTTGCCCTAAGTCCTCTTCCACGCCTAACTCTTCTTCCACGCCTAACTCCTCTATGTCTACCCAATCCAACTTCAGATGTTAGGTCTTCCTCATCCTCACCATACTCTCCATTCTCATACCCATTCTCAATACTAGGCGCACGTCGCCTCCTATCTCTCTCTCACCTTGCAGATTTCTAATCACTACTTCTTGATTATCCATACTATCCCTCACTTCACCCACCAACAAGTTCAACCGCTCAAACTACTGTTGCATGGCTTGCAACACAAAGAATGACTTCTCTGCCAGCCCCTTGGGTGAAAAGTCACTCCTATGAGATATCATAATGTGCTGCACAAAAAGAATGTTAGTGGAATACCTCACACACTCCCTTACGTGTTTGCACTCGAATAATGGCACTCCACTCATATTTCACTCTTAATTGGTTTTTTCCCAACAATAGTCTTACACTCTCTTGCCTTTTACCTCAATAGTTTTCCTTCTCAAGTTTTTTAAGAACTAGTTGAACTAAAACCAAGACAATACAATATTGTATTATTCCAACCAGTAATATAGATCCAAGAAACAAGGAAGGAATAAAATGACACCAGACTCAAGGAGGAAAAGAGAAAGATGTATTCAGCCCCTATGATGATAAAAGCTCAATCAACAAATACTTTCTTTCTCTTTGTTGTAACTATGTAATAACTTTTGAATATGCTACCTTTTATTTTCTTTTCTTTTTTCAAATTTTCTTTTCTTTTCTTTTCTTTTCTTTTCTCTGATTCAATCACAAACATCAATATTCAATTGTGAAAATCAAGCAATTGAATTCAAGCACACAAGAATTGACAATGAAATAGAAGACAATCAATGGAACGACACTCCAAGCAATGGACAAACTTAGAGATGTAAGAGACCTTAGAATTTTGAAATCCTAGGAGATGCAAATTTCAGTGAAACCAAAAAATCCTAAGAATTTTGGCAGCCTACATTTTGTTTAAATTTTTTTATATTTTTTTGCAACTCCAGAACAATGAAGCCCTAGAATTAAATTTAAGGATGCAAGAATTAAAAGATAGAATTAGACCTGATTTGAAACCTTGCTCTGAATACCAAATGATATGAACCTGCGGGAAAGGAATTCCTTGCACCCACAATCAATTTGAAAACTCTCCAAGAAAGCCAAAATCAAGTTAATGGATGGAGAACCTAGACCCGATGAGAACTCGTTTCAAGAACCTAGATTATATTAAAATCTAAACCTGTTAAAGAACCCATCTCAAGGACCCAGATTACAAAAGGGGAACGCCATAAGGTTGTGATTTACCTTTAATAAGTTTAAAAGTTCAATTAAGAACAAGAGGAGTAAAATTCAACTCGCAATGAATAAATTCATCAAATTTCATAAACTTGTTAACATGAGGCAACAAAGAGTATTTAAACTAAAACCTAATTAAAACCCTAGCTAAAATAAAACCCCATCTTTCAAAAATAACCCTGAGTGAATAGTATCGTGTCTACAGTACGACGCTACAATAACTCGGCTACAGTACTTTTGAAACCCTAGTTCCCTACAGTACTTCTTGAAACCCTAGTTCAACAAAATAATAAAATTTCCAACATGCCTTTGACTAGGTCCCCCACTTAAGTCCTTCTCATAATTAAACCCAGTAATTATAAACTAATAAAATAAGTCATTTAAATGAATTAAATGAATTGAAAGCCTTCAAGGGCCCAAAGCCTTTCAGTCATGTTGTTGTCCTCTTCCATAGCCTATCAAATGAATCAAAACTGGATCTTCATCCTTCAAGCCCATCTTGAATGTTGGGCTCTTGCTAGACTTGTCCCAAATGGATTGTATCGCCCCATTGATCTTCTTGGCTCTTGATCTTGTGATTGACCCATCTGGAACTTGCAAAAGATCTTTAAGACTAGGCCCACTTTGGTTCCCATCAATTCCTTTCTTCTTGAAGCCATCTTGTATGAAGGACACGTGGCAATCAAACTAGGGTTGGCGTGCATGCCATCCTTTGGCTTCCCAAACACTTCTCTCTCTCCCCCTTAGCTCACTATCACGTCTAAATACATAGTGCTATGCATGTATGACACATGGCACTAGTGGCAATGGCTTTGGTCATGAGCTATGGGTTTCTAGGGTTTTTGGGCTTGGATTTTCTTATAGTTGCCAAATATACATGGGCTTGGTTGGCTTCTCTTGGGCTTGGGTTGCTAACTACAAGTCCAAGGCCTCTATCCAACTAGACCTATTCTGATGGCCCTAAAATAATACTAAGGCAATGAAAATAATAACGGATGAAATGTAGCTAAGTTTTGGGTTATCACAGGGAGAGAGCCGAAACACTTGGTAGCCATGCACATGGTGAGGGTCAGCTGCCTCTTAGGGCCTTGTGTGATGGGGATGACAGTCCTAGCTTGCCACTTGGCATCCATGTGTGAGGTCAATAGATTTTATTAATCTGAAGAAGAGCAATGACAAGAGAGAGAGAGAGAGAGAGACATGGGAAATAACAAAGGCTATTTAAACCATAACCATTAATGGTTGACGAGTTACACCCTAGAGGGAAAAATGAAGAATCATTTTACCTTCTCCATCAGATTTCTCTCATTCTGTCCTTTCTTTCTCGCCCAACTCTAGAGAAAAAGCCTCCACCATTTTTCCCTTCAACCAAATACCATTTACGCACATCTACGTGAGAGATTTGGGCAACACGTGAGGAAACTTTAGCTCGGTAATTAAAATCCTAACACTACTTGTAACACTCGAGCCCAAGGCCTAGGTCCAGTTGAAACCCATCCAGGAAGACCCATAGACGAGGCGATGTCGTTTTGGGGAGTCTTCTTCTTCCCTTTTTGATTTTTTTTCTCTTCTCTTCCCAGACGGTTTCCCATCCCAGTTCACTCTTGATTTCTCCTCTTTTCTGATTCTAACCTCTCCCCCACGTTCCTGCAGTTTATTTTATTCTAGTTTGCTATTTGAGACATGAAGAAAAGTTGATATTTTATTTGGGTTGTTGTACTGAGGGTTTGATATGTGAGTATGTATGGTTTATTAATTTGATGTATTTGCGTTTGATTTGAAGTTTTGGAAGTATATATTTTTGGATTTGGAAATATATTAGTATTGTTGGAATTGGTTATCAAGTTATATGAGTTAATTCTCCGGACCCTCGGGGTCGGGGCGTTACACTACTTATATCACGAAAATACTTAGATTTAGACAAATTTTTACTATGTACAATACATCTCAGACTAAGAAAAGAAGAGCGCTACAGGCAACGAAAAACAAATAACAACGAACGGAAGCCTGTGAAGACAAGAACAGGAAGCATTATTGTAATGCCCTATCCCCAGAGGTCCGGAGAGTTAACTCTTAATATCTAAAATCAACTTAAATAATACAACTATAAAATCCAGAAAATCCCATAAAATATTAATCCATTTAATCAATCCAAATATCTAAGTTCCTCCATGGGGACAATAAAGAAAATCTCAATAACATAAATTAAAAACTCTCCAAAACTCGAAATTATCCTTCATTCATCAAATCAAAATACTCGAAAAATAAAATCTGTTTACTAACTATGACTCTCAAATAAGCACTTGTACCCTCAGGCACTTACCACTTCGATCATCACACCTTGCTAAAACTTCCTACTCTTGTTCTCCAGCTGAACTATCAAAATTATCTGAAAAATATATGGAGATAAGGGGTGAGTTATCAACAACTCAGTAAGCAAAGGACATATACTAGTGTGTAAACATGAGCATTTACAGAAATCAGAATGCAGAACAAAACATTTTCATTTTCATTGTGCGGAAGGAAAACATGTTATCAAAATATCAGAGCGAAGATTTAGAAATAATTTCAGTCAAAAGTATTCTTTGGCATAACATAAATGATGATGATGATCATCAGAACATCATATCAGAACAGAGGCCATGTATAACCCCCGTGGTAGGGTTGTGCATCTATGGATAGTCAAGCAGAACATAAATCACTCTGTCACCAAGGTGTGCACTCAAAACAGAGACCACTACTATAACCCGTGGCAGGGCCGTATCCACTATTATTACCCGTGGTTGGGCCGTATCCACTATTATAACCCGTGGTTGGGCCGTATCCATTAGTATTACCCGTGGTTGGGCCGTATCCACTATTGTAACCCGTGGTTGGGCCGTATGCCACTATTATCACCCATGGCAGGACCGTAACTGAACAAAGCAGAAACATAATCAAATTTAGAATCAGAGAGTCATGCCAAAGGTTTTCAGAAGTCACGTCTTATCTAGACAGAGTACTGAACAAAATCATCAGAACAGAACAAAATCATATCACAATATAATTTATGCACAAATTTCATATTCGCTCTTTTTTTCAAAGTTCAGAAACAGAATGTCAAAAAAATAAGCTCATGTATACACCAGTCATGACATAAAATACTTTCTTCTTAAATAAAATCTTATGAGTAATGCAGAACAAATAATAGAAGTGGTTCAAATTTATTTTCTTAACCAAATATGCATATTTTCCAAAAATCAACCTCAGCTCATTTTATTTTAATGCAAAATCTAGCATAGGAACCCTGCTTACCTGGACTTCTTAGCTTTTCAGAATTTTTATCAAAAATGCCGAACAAATATTAATCGTTTCCTGTAAAATAATCACATAACTTCCATAAATTTCCAATCTATGTATTTCAATATCTAAACCTGAAACATCTATTTTAATACATCAAAACCTAAAATTTTCTTAACTCTAAAATATCATCACTTTCTAAATTCATCATTTTTCACTTAATAACTCCGACTAAGACATTAATTTGTAACTTATTTACTATTGAAGTTCAACAAAACAATATAATATTGGATAACATAATTATATCAAAATCTATTAAAGTAGACAAAGCAAAAATGTCTTTTAATTAAAATAGACTTAATTAGTTTTAAAGTATTTAAAATAAAACTAAAATCTTATTATAATACACTACTGAAATTAGTAATAGAATACTAAGCAATTTATTTTGAAAAGAAAAGTATTTTTTTTATAGACTTTCTTATCACTCAAATAGAGCCATGCAAAACAAGTTTAATATAACAAAAAAAAAAAAAAACCCATGAGCTATCCTGGTGACAAGGGCGATTTGGGAATGTAAAAAAATATAACTATGGGTTGTTTGGGAAAAACTTGAACACAGAAGGAAACTAATGTGTAAAACGCAACTCCAGACCAACAATGCAACATAAGCGTCCATGCTCACGGAGAGAGTGGAGTTGCGACGTAGCTGGGTGTGGTGGGCAGTGATGATCACGACGCCAGATTAGTGAGAGAGAGATCTAGAGAGAGAGAGACCAACGAATGAGAGAAGAAAAAAAAAAGAGATAGAGTAAGCAAAGAGAGTGTGACATGGAGGTGCTGTCAGTGGCTTACTAAGAGGGACACAACAGATAGGAGTGGCGTGGAGTGACCTTCGGAGTTCTCTGTGCCAGTGGTAACGATGTGGAGGCGCTGGCACCGTGTGTGGTGGCGTTGAACGACAAGGGCACCGGACTGTGTTGCTTTATTTTCGGTGGCTAAAACAGGGGACAATGAGACCTTGTGGGGTACGGTGATGCAAGGCAGTATTGTGGGCGAGCTGTGGTGTTGCACCAAGGCTGAATAGTGGTAATCACGGTGGTTTTATTCTAGGCAGTTTGGTTTCGTGCAGCGGGGCATGGGTTCACTGTAATGACGTTGGCGGCTTCTTGCATGGAGGCTAAGGGAAAAACAGGTTAAAGATGGTGACTGTGGTGTACAGCGGAAGAGCTGCGATCTGTGGAGATGTCGTGCATGCACGGGTTGCATCGATTCTGTATGGGGTAGTGAGAGTTTTGGGCGGTGCAATGCCTGTTGTGCCGTGGGATGGAAGCCGTAATGTGCACTGGTGTAACGGCGCCACAGTTTACTCCCGCTGCTGGACGCTTCCTAGACGAGGACTAGAGGCCGGTGGTGCGTCGAGAAGGGGTGGTAACCTAGTCTAGGGTTGCAGGTTGTAACACCCCGTATTTTAGTGTATTTTTATTTAAGGATTATTTTTATGTTATTCAAAAAATTATTCTCTTGTTTTAAAATTACTGGATTTTAATTGGTTATTTTTAGGATTTTTAATTTGGTGAAAATTATTTTTGTGCTTTTTAATATTTATTTATTGTCATGTATTTAAATTGCTTTTAATATTTAAATTAATTACTGGGTGATTTAATTATTTCAATTTGACTTTACCATTACGTTTAAATTATTTTATTTAATTTGTGGTTTTAAAATCATTTCCGTTGGATCATTTTCGTGACCCAAGTTATGAGGACTGGACCTCATTTCTTTCCCTCATTTTTTTCTCCTTCCTCTCTTTCTTCTTTTCTTTTTCTCTTTTTCTTTCCTTTTTCTTTCTTTCCCGCTGCTTTCCCCCCGTGCGCGAGCTCTCTCTCTTTCTCTCTCTCCCCGTGCGTCCGTCCACCTCCCAGCCCAGCCGCCGTCGCGCTGCCGTGCGCGACACCGCCCGGCCGACTAGCACCCCTTCCCTCCGGCGACCTCACCCCCCAAATCCCAGCCCCTATCTCACCGCCGGTAGCCCACACGCACCCTCCAAAGCCGCGGCCACCTTTTGCTCCAGCGCCGCCGTCGCTCCACCTCCGGCCACCATCTTCCTACCACTTCATCCCCGACCTCTTGGCAACCCTTTGGACCCAACCCCAGCTCCGATCCGTCACCGGTGAAGCCACACTAAGTACATTTTTCCGATTTCGACTTTTTGGCCTTAAAATCGCCCCTTGCGCCGCCACCCACGGCAAACCACCACCACCATTGGTTTCACCGACCTCTCTAGGCCCTACCCTACCATTTTGGGGTCTTCGTTTGTCTCCGTTGAAAAGTGGGTATTTGTGACCCACGGCCACAGTGTATTTTACACTGTGGTGTTGCTCAGACGTCGCCTTTTTCAACTCCGTGATCCTCCGGAAATTATTATATTGCACTGTAAGTATTTCTCCATAGTATTCTCATGAATTTTATGTATTTTTGCACTAACGCATTTCACTGTATTTTTTGGCATGCCGGACTGAGTCCGAGGAGTACGGGGGTCGGATGGATTTGTGATTGGAGTTGTTGGTTTGATTGGATTGGATTGGATTGGTTATTGGTTATTGATGGATTTTGGATTGGTTGGTACATGTGCATATCATTATTTCATGCATGATCATGTTTGTAAAGAAAACTGGGTTTTCGTGTATTGCATTCATGTTCATGTGTTTATGAAAACTGGGTTTTCATGTGAGAATGGAATTTGGGTGCGTGCGTATCACGACCCCAAGCCGAGATGGGGCATTATCTCGGTGGAGCTCCTCTGGTTACTCGGGAGCGGAATAAACTGAGTAACGTCCCCTGGATTGTCGCTGGGCGACAATGGGATCGGACGAGAGATTCGTGCCGACTCCGTGGTCCTTCTGCTGGCGGGGACTAGAGGATGTCTGGCCATATACGCGCTGGGCGCGGAACTGGGCATCGCTCGTTGCGTAGTGGGTGCTCGGCCATGTACGCGCTGGGCGCGGAACTGGACATCGCTACGAAGCCAGGACGTGCGGATGGTCCATAGGGGAGGCCATGGTGCATAGGGTATTGACGGATTAAATGGACTATTTTCTGGGAAAATAGTGTGAGTTGGATTTTGTGTAAATCATTTTCTATGAAAATGTTTTACGGATTATTTTTGGGCCAAATGGGATTTTAGGCGTGTGTTGGAAAATTATCATTTTCGGGGAAAATGATTTGAGGAAAAATGCATATTTCATCATATGCATGCATGTTGGTGGCATTAATGCATTTTTATTTCTTGAGGATTATTTTGGGTTATACTTACCTGCGGTACCATTCTGTGGTAACGCAGATTTTGATGCAGATGAGGAGGAGGAGGGTGAGCCTGAGGAGACGGCTCCACCCGAGGAGTGATCTGGGATCACTAGCTTGTTATTTATTTTACCCTTTGTATTTTTGGGACATGTGTTAACTTTATTTTGGATGACTGTATAACTGCTTTTAAAACTTTACTGATGTTTATTTGTATTTAAATTCTGGTACTTAGTTGACTAATCCACTGCGTTGTTATTGTACACCGTTGCATGTACACACACTTGGCACTTACGTTGGGATGTGTGACCGTGTTGTCATCATCCCGGTGTCTCGATTCCCGTGTTTTCCTTACATGGGGATCGGGGGCGCCACACAGGTGGTCGAAGCAAAATGAGTCTTTGCGTGAACTGCTCGTGAAGTGGAAACAAAATTATGAATAAATAGTGGTGTCGTTAACCTAGCGGAAATAGACGTGCATGCAAAGGATACAAACGTGCACATCGTGGATTCTGATACGGTATCCTACGGCTTAGACTGTTTGGCCAATTCAAAAAAATAAAAAAAATAATTTTGTCTCCCGATGTAGTGAAATAATAAATGGGCTGTTTCACACATAAAAATCCAAATTTTTTTTGAAAACAATTTCGCACTGGCCCGGGTGTTACAATTATGATCAACCAACTAGCAGATGAAGCGAGTCTAACGGAAGCCATGCAGTATAAGAAGAGCACTACGGGCAGCGAAAAGCAAACAAATGAGTCAAGAAGATACTCTTCACCCAACACTCTCATCGACGACCAATCCATGGTAGACACGTAGAAAAGAGCCAAATAGCTCAAGTGCAACCGTGTGCATCTCCCGCCATGGCAAAGAGGTGGAGCGTCTCTCCCCCACAGCGGTGTAGTTGAGTATCCCTCCACCACGACAACATGGTTGAGCCTTGCCGCCCTTGATTGCATCGCTCCTATCCTTTAAATCTACATGCCCTTGCACTTGCACTTGGCGATCAAAGGATGATGGCACTCCCTAGACCACATCACTCCTTGCACTCACACTGGCACTTGGTGATCAAAGGATGATGATGCTCCCTTGAGCGCATCACTCCTCGCCCTTAAAGCCTCGTGCCCTTGCACTCGCACTTGGTCATCAACGCTAGCACGGACAAGCACCTCCCGCAACCACCTCACGCGGGTTTCCTCCAACAACGAGCTTTTGAGCTCCACAACCACTTCACACCTTCGACGGGCTCAACAATTTCCTAGAATGGACCCGGAGGGTCGATGGGCTCCTTGATCATCTAAGTGCAGGTTACGACAAATCTATAGATTATCTCTATCACGGTTGACTTGAATATTCTCAAAGCCTTCTTGTTGAACAAATCGACTTTAAGAATTGTAGGCATCTGTTGGGTATTAAGTCAGCAACTAAGAATCAAGACCAGAGATAAGACAAGTTGACTTACACATATAAAAGGAAAGGGTTTCATAAGGCAAGTATAACTCAATCAGTCCAAAGAAGGAAATAGACATTTATAGAGAGAAGGAATCTCCTTAGATTTAGACTGATTTTTACTACGTACAATACATCTCAAGTCTTCTCTCCCAAGGGCCAAGGCATCTTCAAGCTCTATGAGACCTAGTTTTCTCCATTGTATTGAGAGAGATATGAGGTCATGAGCAACTATAAAATCACCCATTATTAATATTATAGATTTATATATTATTATTTCCATAGATGAACGTTTAAGCATAGTGTCGACATCCTAGCCATCATCATGGACTTTTGAAATCACCATCCTGGGCTGGGAAGATTCTTTCCTCCGTTCCAACCTATTGTGCGAATTTATGCATTAAAACCTATTCCTCTTATTTTATCCTAAATTATAGAATTATGGATTCTATTTTTAGAAATAGAACACTTTGGAACATAGGGTGAACTTGACGTCCGTTCTTGATATATATCCTAAAATCACACACACACACACACACACACACAAACACACACATTCATATATATATATATATATATATGGTTATAAATCAGTTAGCTAGTGTAGCAAAACTAAAAAGAGACTTAAAAATGGATAAGATTTAACATGGGCAGAGGTCCAATTAGATGAATTTGTTTGGCAACTTAAAGTCAGCAATAACTGCACTCGAAAAGGACAAAATGCACGCCTCAATGGAAAGGAACCCCTCAAATAAAAATCCCAGTCCTTAACTGAAGAACAATGCTCGAAACAGTTTTAATAAAGATAAGAATGTCATCCAGTACACTAAGTACAGTAGTTTCAAAATGAAAAGGAAAGTTGGATTGAATGGTGATCAAATTTAATGAGAAATAACCTGACACTCAGCACACACTGACAAATAGGGTTTTACATTGAGTGGGGGGTTTTCCCTTGTGGACCGAGTCCGTTTGAATTCTGTGTGTCGACAGAGATGTTGATCTTTCTATGTCGTATTGCTCAAAACAAAGGGTTACGTTATATGAAAATAACATGGACGTCACTGTCCAGGGGAAGAAGCTAAGAACCGCTAGACTGGATGTCCAAAACGACAAAAACTCGTTCAAACATGAACACCTGCCATGTCTTAGGAGTTGCCATTTGTTATTGATGTCGAGCCGTGTAAACTTGGTTACAAGGCTGTCACATGGCTTCCCCCGTCCATCTAATCTCTAGTTGTCGTTTAACATTGCCAGTATACGTGGCTATTACGTGCTGCAAATGGACAAAAGTACAGATCCTTTCAAACCATCCAAGTTCCAAGTTTCTAACCAATAGATTCCTAGGAGAGTTTTGATATCCACTCTCCCATTCAACATATATATGATAGGACCAAATAAAAAGGGAATATACCTTTATACCAGGCCATTCTAGTGGACCATAATCTCACTTACAATTCCCACCATGTATGGAAATGCGATCGCCGATTTCTAGTTAGTTTTCATCTCACGGAATTACATGAGTTGATGTTGATGTTAATGTAGTTTTGTGACAAGTCGTCAGGTTTTTTCGTACTGTATTCTACATGTATGAGCCTTATTATAAAGAGATCAGGGTTTCTTTTGAGTTTGATATCTCCTGTGAAGTTCCAAATAAAACACGAAACATAAAAATCTTACATACTTACCGAGTTCGTCAATAAAATGCGAACTCACAGATTTTTTATTTCTTTTGTTTTTTTTTAATCTTTTTAATTTTTTTAAAAAAATTACAATATTATTAAAAAATAAATATCCTCATGATACACGGTAAATGCACCATTTTCCTTAAGTTTATAATTATATATTGGTTGTCAATTTTACTTTGACCCAATAACTCAGGACTCGGGACCGTCTCTGATAGCATAGACCAGGGCTGAATAGCTTATCAGTAAAAGCCCACCACCAATAGCATACTCTAAGAACCGTTATATAAGCTCGTATCCAAACATCTTATTTATTTACTGGCCAAGATTATACGTTTTCTTGGGCGCAAGCCCAAATTTCAAATGTCTTACTTTTTCTGTTGTATACTACAACCAGCTGCTAATCCAATTGCGACTAAATAAATTTGAAATTTCTTCTTTTATCACCAAGATCTTGCACTTGGCTATATATATACCTCTGTATAACATTCTAAAACAAATATATCGATTCTTGATCACCTATTGTACAACAAATTAACATTCCTTCTCATCTAATATTTCACTATCATGTCTTCATCCATATTTAACAAGACTACATTTCATTGAACATCAAGTACCTCAAATTGATTGTGATCTCAACTAAAATCTAGGAACCATGATTCTAGTAAACTTTTGATCACTTGCCTAAAACTGTCACCCTTTTAACATAAAAACTCATGCCTGCAAAGTATTTCTAATGCCTTTAATTCTAGTAAAGTTGCACTATTTTTTATTCTTAAACAGGGGTGCAACAATTCTCATTTAGTAAATCAACATTATTTGCATAGTTATGTGACTAGTAACCTTAATTCCCAAGCAACAGAACACCAAGAATTTACATTCTAGTGACCATAAGCTGCATTGGCTATTCAAGTATGAACTTCCTTCTTCGGACAATATCTTGTAAGAAACATCTCTACAAGTCACGAATACACCCATTAACAGCATTGTATGGTTACATGACCACAAAAAGGATATAAAACTAGAAAATCCCAATGTCTATTACCTCAAAAGGAAACCTAATAATAGTTAAACAATCTCGATCTTTTACAAAGACCTTCCGAACATGTCTACCATCCTTAGTCTTAAGTGGGATCTACTAGGTTCTAACTGTACTCTTTCGCAAGGTATGGGCCTGAAAAATCTACGGTTCTGATGGTTGGTACCGTAGTGAGACTACGAAGCTGAGGTTATAAAACTCTTAGCAAGTTAGCCCTGAGAATAGGCCAATAATGATGATATGCAATGACAGATATTAACGAAAATATAAATGCATGAGAATGAAATGCAACCAATGAGACTCTCCTTTCAGATTCTTGAGCATCTCTATCCCAAAATTTTGCAGTTCATTTTCTATTAAACGTATGCCATGGCTTCCCCAAAAAATATGTGTGCATGTCCTGATTCCTTTCGTCATGACTAAGAGTAGCGTCCGTCAGTGTGGCTTCATCTCAAGAGCACTTACGCCTTTGCATAATTACCCTTCACCTTAACCTTATCCTTCACCTTAACCTTATCTAGCCTCCATCATCCAAGAGGCAAGTTTGTGATCTGAGACCATTGCATTCTTGTCAGAGATCATTGATACAAAATCAACCTAAGGGACACCACTTCCATTCTTAAGCACGCCAAAGTGGCCAAAACTGTTACTAGGATAATTCCACATCCTGGCTTGGAGTTGTGATCCAAACCTGATGATATTTTTATAAAAAAATTCATTTTTCATAAAACACACTCATAATGATCAGCATGTGACCAAGAAATAAATAATAATAATAATAATATAAAATAATTTTGGAACATGATATGTACTATGCAGTCATACCACATACTATCATAGAGTATGGTTATAGGATAACTGCAACAACCCGGCCCATTGGAAGCCCAACCCCAAGACCCAAAGCCTAGCCAATACACCCCTTAAATCCTAAAAATGTATCTCCTCCCTAGACCTCCCCCCCCCCATCCCGGGGGGGGGGGACTTCTTTCCTTTTCCCTCTGCAAACAAACCAGTAGCCCCATGCCTCTTTGTCTCTCTACCTATTTCCCTCTCTTTCAGTCGTCCTCTCTCTTTGTCCATCTCGCTCTCTCATTCTTTGTGAGTTTTTGACGCCCAAAGCTCAATACGATGACCCTGTCGTTTCCTCGACGTTCAACCACAAGTCCATGTCGGTAAGCCTCTTCAACCATCTCCCTCCCTCCCTCAACTCTTGCTCTCTCTCTCTCTCTCTCTCTCTCACCAATGGACTACCACTAACAACTCTGCCCACATTGCTGCTCACCACTCAACCCTCTTCAATCTTGCCCACGCCAATGATGTGATGAATACACAACACACCTCATGCCACTCCAATCCATCGTCCATTGCAACACTCTACAATAGGTCAAGCTCTGTTCATGTCTATTCTCTCTCTCTCTCTCTCTCAATCTATCTATCTCGCTCTCCCACTCTCTTTCTCTCATGCTGTTTCCTACCTTTGTAGCTCACTTTTTAATCTTTGGATCCTCTCAGTTGCGCCGCATCTTCATGATCAACACCATAAATACTCAAAATAACATTCTAACACATATATCAAAGTCCTAAGAGAAACATATGTGAATATAAAAGTCATTGAAGGATGCTTTCATAGCAAAAGACCTAAGTTTTCCCAAAATAGAAACTGTTTTCATACTCCTAATTTTCAACGTTTTAGATCTGTACAAAACTCTTATAAAAAACTTATAACATGAATTGAATCTTCATCAACATTGTATATTAGCATGTTCAATATAAATCATAAAAATATCAGACCAAGATCTTGCCAAAAACTTAATAAAAAAAAACAAAACCTTCACACACTATCTAGACTATCGTCGAGAATGACCTTTCCATACTTAAATAGACTTTTCACCCATCCAACGTACATGAAAATTTAAAAATAAATATACCAAAAGAAACTAGACTCAAATTAGAACAACTTATGTGAAGAGAGTTTCATGAGAATCCACCAACGATAGCTTCAAACAATTCGAGCAAGAAAGGCTAGAAAATATGTCCAAGAGTTCCTTTGGATTTCTCTCCAAGAAAGTGTTTCTAAAGTGATAAAGGACTAATGAAATGGCCATGGATGAGACTTATATTGCATGAGGGGTTGAGTACAGATGTGAAAGTGACTTTTGGGTGATGTGGTGTCAGCAAAACTAGAAGTAAAACCAGGTGCCACAACTCATGGTTTTTCAGCTTGCTGCTATCGTGTGAGGGGAAGGTGGTGAGGTGGCTATTAGCCTTCCCATCAACCACTATTTGGGGCTGACTTGGGCAATGAAAGGACACTCATGGCAGGGTAAAAATTCCTCTATAAGCCTTGCCTTGGTGATGCAATTTCGTGGCCTTAACCGAATGGGCCACATTTGGGGTTTCAATGGGGTTTTGTTTGGGATTTTGGTTATTAACAAGCCCAAATCTAATTTTTATTGGTCCAATTAAAATAGTATAATATAAAATAATGAACAAGTGTGTAATGACAAGGATTTGGGAAACCATTTAGGGTTTCGGCTTCCATAAGACATTTGTGGTTTCAATTGGATTTCAAGTATTTGGGGTTTCACTAGGGTTGAAACCCATTTTGGTTTGGCACAAAAATGGATGGTTGCATGGAATAGTGTTTGGCTTAAGTGGCATGATCACCAAACTTGATTTTTCCTTCATTTCCTTTACATTTCCATCTCATGATTCCTCTTGGTTCCAAGTGTCCTATACCATTCACCAAGTGCGGCTAAGATCTTATCAAGTATCCAAATAAAACTTTTCTAGACTGATTTGGACATTTCGCACTGTGATCTGAAAACAACTGGATTGTGTGCCACATGGCACTTACATAGGAGACACTATTCACTTAAAAAATGGTGAAAAAAACTTTGCACCATAAAATTCTAAATAATCTGAGGAAACTAAAAGCGTACTTTTTTTCGCAAAATTCAACTCCTTAGGGCCTTGAACAAATCAAAAAGCAGTTTCGAACAACTGTTGTCGAGAAAACAAAAATTCTTTTATTGCATCGTAAAATTCTAAATATTAATCTGTGACTGAGGCGTAGACCATTTCTCATTCTCACATTCTTAACTACCTAAAAAAAAAATCGTGTTTTTTAACACCTTAGTGGGCCAGAAACTGACTTTGCTGACATATTCAATCTTACGAAATTGCTCGATTCGTGAGACCTTTCTAGGGTCTTCACGACGATCCTAAAGCCAAAAGAAACTCATCCACTAAATGTTTGACCGGTTGTTACATCCTCCCCCTAAAAAAAAATTTCATCCTCAAAATCTATGCATGTACTACTAAAAACAACTATTATCAAACGAAAGAAAAGATGTTGTTCACCGAGCCTATTGTCCATCACTGGACATATAGTCGCTAGTCCATGCTAGTGGGGGTGAGTCAGGGTCTAAAGTCAAGGTATGCTAGGGCATATAGTACAACATATCATCATCAGAGTCGTAAATCATGTTACCAGAAATGCCTGGGGTCAATGTGCTGCTCGACCTCCTCGTCATCGATGTTGAGTATATGACCCTGAACCAACAACCGTCCTTGATGAGTAGACGACATCGATGATTCTGACGCCTCGAGCTCAGGACCGATGGCTGTGGCATGCTCCTCTGCTGCTCAACTTGACTCGGAGGAGCTGCTTAACTTGACTCGACTTTGTCCTTGAGAGAACCCAGACTTTGCCAAGTCCTCGTTCATATTCTATTTGAATATTATTTTACTTATTGGTAAATGCTTGTTAGAGGAAAGCCTTAAGGTATGTTTTATTTTGGACCTTAGAGTTCTAGACTTAGAAATCCCATAAGAGGGAGGAGAGGAAAAAGCCTAAAAATAAAAGGGCCCATGTGGATTTCGGCAAACCAGGTTGGAATTAGGGTTTGGAGGCCAAAAGTGATTTCTAAAGATTGGTAGAGGCACCACATGGCACAAAAGGAGCAAGTTGTTCTTTTCTAGAATGGAACCTAGGAAAATGGCAAGTGTGACACTTGTCCAGCATGCATGAGGTTCTAGGAGTGAGTGGAAGATGAGGTCATCAAGATTAGGGCTTACACGCCCACATGGAAGGCCCCAGTTTTGTGATTGACACTTGTCAAGCATAAAGAGAGACCATTGGAGTTCCAAGAAGATCTTACTTAGGAAAAGAAAGAGGCATGTTCAAGAAGAATGTTGGAAGAGCAAGAAGGAGAGAGAGGGGGCGACGACACAAGCATGGGGAAGGCCAAAGATCACCTTGGGAAGGCCAAAGATCACCTATGGAAGAGCTAGGGTTTCGTTCAAGACAAGGAACACACACTCCACTTGCCACATGGAAACCATACAAACGAAGTAGAGTTCCAAGGAAGATTGGGTTTTGTGTTTTGACCTTTTGCCACCAAGTACATTGAACCTAGACAAGTGAGGAAGGGCATAATGGGAAGGTGAGGAAATAGAGGTTTTTGGTTTCTGGGAGGCCACACGCCACATGTAAGAAGGGCTTTTGGTTTTCCAATGCCATCTCATCATACGGAAGAGGAAGAGACTCTTTGTCAAGAATGCCAAGTGGCATATGATGAGAATGCAAAGTGTCATATTTTTCTCCCTTAATGTTTAGTCTTTTATACTTATTTGGTACCTAAATGTACTCATTATTCTTATATTTTTATTTAGGAAGCAAATGGAGTCGTTTAATGCAAAACGAAACTAATTGGGCAGTTCGGACAGTTTCGACACTGTTTTGTAATCTGTGCATAACTCTATCATACAAGCTCCGATTACGATGATTCAAGATGATATGGAATATCAAGACAAATATCTACAACTTTTATGTTTTGAGTTTTGAAATATCATAGCTGCATAAAGGTCCAAATCGGGCTTGAAGTTGACGCACCTGCACTACTGACGTTTCAGAACGTTCGACCTTATCGTGCAATTCGAGTATGCAATTTAATTGCGTATGTTTTGGAGATTTGGTGCAAGAAAGTTACAGCTGGAAAACACTACTTTCCTAGTTATATTAGGACTCTATTTTATTTTTAATATTTCCCTTAATTAAGTCAGATTTGGATATAGTTATTTGAGGATAATGTTTAGAATATTTTAGGAGATTTGGTAGGATTCTAATAAGGGGGCATGGACGGGCAAAAGGGAAAAATCATCATACTATGGCATATCTCTCCCCTCTTCTCTAACTCCTCCTTCCAGTTTCCATGATGGTTTTGTGTGGCAAAACTTTCATAATTGGTCGAAGGAAACGGAAACCTCGGAATCAATAAAACTGTGAGATTTGATTTGTTTTTAGTGTTCAATTTATGATTTGAGTATCGAATGTTTTTTTATGCCTATTTTCATGATTGTCTCGTTTAATTACTAGGAGACCTACTAGTTTATTATTCGTTGCAATCTATTGCTAGATTAGACATCAAATTCGTAATTGTTTGATCCCTCTAATTTATGAAGCAACTAAGATTTGTGATTTGTGATTTGCTGCGTCAGAAATTATTAGATCTTAAGAAGAACGCTCGACGAAATTAAATGCAACTGCTTGTGCTTGTGTTGTTTAGCTTCATCGTTCTTTCTAATTCTTAAGGTTGCTATTAGATTAAACCTTTAGCGCTTGTCTTGGGTTGCTTAGTGGTTAAGGTTAATTAGATCGCTTGTTTTCTAATTAACTACGACTAATGAGAGATAGGAAAATAATTCCAACGGTGAATATTCAAAGTATAAATTAATATATATTTGCATCGATGATCAGTGGTAAAATTCCGATGGTGGATGTTGACTTAGACCAAGGTTTGTTCTTTTGATTGATTTCGATACTTTAATTTGAATTGTTTCTCAGTTGTTCTTCTTAAAATTGTTTTCGTTATACTCAAACCCCCCCAATCCTTGTTCACATAGCATTAAACTAGGCTATATACTCTCCGTGGGAATGATCCTTACTTGCACTACTACATGTATTTTTAGGAGTATAGGTTTTATTATTGGTTGCCTGCGATAGCACACCAAATTTTGGCACCGTTGTTGGGGAGGTTTTCTAGTTGATTTTTGTGCTTCTTGTGATCCTTATTTCGTTCTTGAAATTTTTCAAAAAAATAATTGTTAGTTTTTGATAGTTATTTTTATTACTCTAGACTTTTCCTAATTTTTTTTTTCATGGTTTATTAGAATTTTCTTGATTGTTTATGATTGTAACTCGATCTTCTAATCAAGGTGATTTTCAGTGCAATCCAGAAGTATAGAGAACTTTGTGCAGGTTAAGGAAGGAAACTCGGAGAAATTCTGAAAAGAACGATCTGACTCTTGATTCCCTATTTGCTAGCAATTCTGATTTAGAAGAGGAGGAAGTCATGGTTGGAAATCGAACTTTGAAAGAGCTTGCCACCCCTGATTTGAATCAACAACCTTTATGCATAATATTCCCTACTTTAGATGCTACTACTACTTTTGAATTAAAATTTAGACTAATACATCTCTTGCCCACTTTTCATGGCCTTGCAGGTGAAGATCCTCACCAGCATTTGAAGGAGCTTCATGTGGTATGTACGAGTATGAAACCCACGGGAGTAACTAAAGAGCAAATTAAATTAAGAGCCTTTCTGTTTTCTTTAAAGGATTCGGCTAAGGATTGGCTCTATTATCTACCCTCCCGGAGTATTGTCACATGTAACGAGATGAAGAGGTTGTTTTTGGGGAAATATTTCCCAGCTTCAAGGGCAGCGAACATTCGAAAGGAAATTTGTGGTATAAGGCAGCACAACGAAGAGTCCCTGCATGAATACTGGGAACGTTTTAAGAAATTATGTGTAAGCTGCCCCCATCATCAAATTAGTGAGTAGCTACTTATCCAGTATTTCTATGAGGGCCTTCATTCCACTGATAGGAGCATGATTGATGCTCCCAAGGCCGCGAGAAACTTGATTGCAAATATGGCGGCCAATTCTCAACAATTTGGCACTAGGCTTGACCTTCCATCTAAGCATGTTAATGAGGTAAATATTTCCACCCTTGAACAACAAATTGCGAGTCTAACTTCACTTGTTCATCAAATGGCTGTAGGTAATATGCAAACGGCGAAGGCTTATGGGATTTGTTAGGTAGTAGGTGGTAGTAGGCCATCCAACCGATATGTGCCCAACTCTTAAAGAGGAGCCCATTGAGCAAGTGAATGCGGTGGGTGGTTTTCCTAGACAACCGCAAAGGAAGTATGATCCCTATTCGAACACGTATAACCAGGGATGGAGGGATCACCCCAATCTTAACTATGGGAATCCACAAGTAAATCAACCCGTGACTCAAAACCGCCCAAGTTACCAGCAATATAAGTAGCCATACCCTCCTAGACAACAATCGAGCCAAACTTCTAATTCTAGTATGTCTTTAGAAGATATTGTTAAGTCTCTTGCCACTAACACTTTGCAATTTCAACAAGAGACGAGGGCCAGTATTCAAAGTTTGGACAATCAGATGGGCCAGAAGGCAACTTTAATTAGTCAGCTAGAGGTGCAAAGTTCGAGGAAATTACCCTCTCAAACGGTAGTAAATCCAAGAGAAAATGCAAGTGCAATCATTTTGAGAAGTATTAAAGAGGTTGAGATTCCAGTAAAAGCAGCACCTGCATCGTCGAAGCAAGAAAAGGAGAAAAATGTCGTTGCAGATGGGAACATTCCTAATGACGATGACGTACCTAAGTGTAAGTTTCCACCTCTTTCTGATTATAAACCAGTACCTCATTTTCCTTAGGCTTTAGTAGAATCTAGAAAAGATGAGCAAAATAAAGATTTATAAGAGATTTTTTTTAGATGCGAGGTAAATATTCCACTTTTAGATGTTATTAAACAAGTTCCTCGTTATACTAAATTCCCGAAAGAACTGTGTACAACTAAGAGGATACAGAAACTTAATGGATGTGAGAAGGAGAGAGTAGGGGAGAATGTTTCTGCAGTTATTCAAAGAAAACTTCCTGCGAAGTGCAAAGATCCAGGTATGTTTACTATCCCTTGTACGACAGGTAACACTAGATTTGAGAAGGCCATGATAGATTTAGGAGCTTCTATCAATGTCATGTCATATTCTATATATGCTTCTTTGAAACTTGGACCTCTGAATAAAATTGGTGTTGTGAATCAATTGGTTGATAGATCTAATGCCTATCCTAAGGGTGTAGTTGAGGATGTTTTTTTGTAAATTAATGATTTGGTTTTCCCTGCTGATTTCTATGTGCTTGATATGGAAAATGGTGATCAAACTGCTCCTATTTTATTAGGAAGACCATTCTTAAAGACATCCAAGACCAAGATAGATGTTCATAGTGGCACACTTACCATGGAATTTGATGGTGAAATTATTAAGTTTAATATTTATGATACCATGAAATATCATGGAGATGATAATTCTTTTTATTCTATTGATGTGATTGATTCTTTAGCACAGAAAGTTTTTGAACTTGATGGAAAAGATGGATTGTAAGTTGCCATTAGTAAGCATATTGAGAAAGAGAATGAGGAGTTAGCCTTGAGTATTGATTTGCAGGTAATTGTTGCAACGTTGAATGATTTTCCAAAGTTATAGCAGTCAGGTAACGTTCCTTATATTGCGTTACCAATTTCTAACAAGAGGCCTTTACCCTTTATTTTACAGGCCCCCATTCCAGATTTGAAGCCTCTTCTCAGTTACCTCAAGTACGTGTTCCTTGGAGACAGAGGAATGCTACTAGTGATCATCTCCAGTGAACTTAGGGTAGGTTTGGGGAGTGAGATAAGAATTTTGTGTTTTGTTTTAAAGTTTAAAATATTAAGTTTTAATATTATTATTATTTTGGGATTTGAAAAATGTGTATTGGGATTTAAAAAAGTTGAATTGTTTATTATATATTGTATAGGGATTTGAAAAAGGTGTAA